>NW_009607891.1:0-14368 GCF_000690535.1 Cariama cristata
CAGGGGGCTGGGTACCCAGAGAACAGCTGATCTTACTGTTAAAGACTGAGGCAAAGGCGGCATTAAGTACCTTAGTCTTTTCCTCATCCTTTGTCACTCTGTTTCCCCCCGCATCCGATAAAGGATGGAGAGTCTCCTTAGCCCTCCTTTTGTAACTAATGTATTTGTAGAAACATTTCTTACTGTCTTTTACAGCAGTAGCTGGATTAAGTTCTAGCTGGGCTTTGGCCCTTCTAATTTTCTCCCTGCATAACCTCACAACATCCTTGTAGTCCTCCTGAGGTGCCTGCCCCTTCTTCCAAAGATCATAAACTCTCCTTTTTTTTGCTGAGTTCCAGCCAAAGCTCTCTGTTCAGCCAGGCTGGTCTTCATCCCCGCCAGCTCATCTTTCGGTGCATGAGGACAGCCTGCTCCTGCACCATCAAGATTTCCTTCTTGAAGAATGTCCAGCCTTCCTGGACTCCTTTGCCCTTCAGAACTGCCTCCCAGTCCCTTTGGGCACCATACCACCTACTTTCTTTTGCAAACATGGTGAATTTTGTCTTAAAAATGATGATTTTCTTTTGCCCCTGTTATGCTCCAGGAACAGCTGTTCTAGAGCTTCACCATATGGCCAGGAGTCTTCTCATTTCCATCTTAAAATTGTTGGTGGCCTTTTTATACCCTTTTGTTCTTATACCAACTTTCTCCGTTAGCATAAACACCGCTTCTGACTCCTTTGTGTTTAGTTTCTGGTGTATTACAGACAGTAATCAAGTCACCTCAGCTTTTATTTTGTGAGGTTGAAAAAAATAAAGTCTTTATAGGTCTTGTACATAACAGAGAGATTCTTTGTGTCCCTCAGCATTCTGGAAACTGCTTTCTGCACCTTTTCCAATCCACTTTGATCTTTCCTGATGTTGGGTAACCGAGGCATTACATGGTCTACTAGAGGGTGTCTGACTAGTGCAATGTCCGCTGGCATTAAGACATTTTCTCATTGTTTGATGATACCTTGCTTGATGCCTTTGATATAACAATGGTGCCCACAGCTGTCCTGTGATTAGTAAATGCCTCTCCTCAGTGCTCCCTACTGATGAGCAGAAGTTCTTATGGCAGATGTGCTCGTCACTTCAGTGCATCACTGAGCACTTTGTACTATTGAACTTGTTAAAAACATGTCAATGACCTACTTGGTCCATCTAGTCCAGAATCCGCTGCTCCAGCAGTGGTCACTACCAAATCCTTAGGAAAGAAGGTCAGTTAGGGCAAGCTTACGTGCTGTTTTCCTCTGATACTCCTAGAGCTTCCAACTCTTTTCAGCAGAGGGAATACCATAGCTGGATGTGGTTTCTAGCTATTCAGAAAGTGCCAGTTATTTTCTCTTGCGTGAAACTCTCCAGTTTCCCGTCAAATCCATGCAAACTTCTAACACCCATGGTGTCCTTTGATTGGAACTTCTGCAGCCACCAATTTCAAGAACTCTCTCTTTTTCTTGTGTTATTTGGTGGTCCTCAGTTCTTGTACTGGAAAAGACAGTGAAAAATTGTTTCCTGCTCAACCTCTGCTTTTCATGTATGATTTTACAGTCCTCGATCACATCCTCACTTAGTAACCTTTTCTCTGGACAGAGATGTCTAACCCACTCAGTCGTGCCTCTTCATTGCCCTTTCTAGTTCCTGTGGAAGGAACAGAACTGCAAACATATTTCAAGATGTGAAAGCCATGGGTTTGTGCAAGGACATAATGATACTCTGTGTTTTGTTTTCAGGTCCTTTCTCAGGAATTTGTAGCATGTGGTTCACTTCCTTGATGACTGCTTAATGCCAAGGTGATATTTTCATGGATCTGTCTCTTGCATCCCAAGGGTATCACTGGTCAGCTCAGAGTCTATCATTTTATATGCAGAGATGGAGTTGTTTTTTCTTTGTGTGTGTTGGTTTATATTTATCTAGATGGAAGTTCATGTGCCATTTAATCAGCCAGTCACTCCTCTTGGTAAGTCCTTCTACATTTCTCCATAGTGAGTTCTTATCCTCATTATTACCCTCATTTACTTTCATCAGACACATTGGCTTCCATTTGCCCTTTTTCTACATCCATTCTATTTTTACTTCTTTCGTGTTTTATTCTCTTAAGTTCTCTCTTAAATTGTGATCATCTGCGATACTGACGGGGTCTCCTAACTTAATGCCGTTGGGAGGTAGGACATTGATGCTTGTGAGGATCCAGCAGGCTTTCTTCCACCTAGCCTAATACTTTCAGCACATTCCTTCAAATCCATTTGCAGAGTTTGATCCTTCTAGCTACTGAGCTTCTCTCTGGTTCTTCTCTACACTCTGACTAGTTTGCCTGGGATGGAGGGCTCTGAGCAGAGTCATGTCCTTGCCCAGGCCTCCCTCTGCCAGCTTCAGAATGATGTGGGTCTCGGCAGAAAGAGGTGATTGTGCTTGCTGTTCACTGGTCTGTTACTGAGGGGAGGGATGGATGGTGTGGCCACTCTGACTTTGGATTCAGCTTCTGGTTTCCTATATCCCTACATATGTCCTGCAACTGCAAAGTTGCCAGTGGTCTTCCCCAGTAAAGACTTGCAGCAGAAGTCTGGAACCATGATGGATTGACAGGTGGATAACTTCCATGTACCAGCGAGGAGCTGGTGAAGTCATGGTCACAAGTTGCAACAAGGAAATTACAACTGGTAGTGGGTGTTTCTGTACTGGAATGGGTGTCCCAGATCAGCTGGGGAAGCTTTGCTCTTCGAGATGTTCAGGACTTGCCTGGACAGGGCCCTGAGCAACCCTATCTAGATTTTGGGTCAGCCCAGCTGTGAGCAGGAGTTTGGAGCAGAGACCTGCAGGTGTCCCTTCCAGCTGACATCTTCCTTTGAGTCTTTGGGCAACTAGCCTGTGATGTCTTTGAGTAATTTACTTTGCATTCTTTAGTAAAGGGACATCTATGTATAAAAAGAGGAGTGTTAATCATTACAATAGACCCTTAACCCCTAACAGCTCCACAGGCAAGGTGTTCTCAGGCCTTGCAAATATAGAAGATGCTGCACTTCTTAAAATAATGAGTATGGAGAGTGTGACGTGTCCTTCCTCTGCATCATGCGTCCGTAGGCCTCCATCCCACTCGCAGAGGGAAGAGCCCAGTGTGTTGCATTGTGTGATCCTCCATGGGGCTCTGCCAGCCTGTGTCTTCAAGAGATCCGGAGGCTCTCCTCTGGGGGGACTGAGTGATTCTTCTGAGATTTTCAAGTAAATCTGTTACAGTCATTTTATACTTACATAAATACTTACAGTCATTTTAGTGTGCCCTCAGGAATAATTTTACGATTAACGTAACCTTCTTTAGTACATCTAACCTTCATTTAGTGAATCAAACTTTATTTTCAGTTGCTTCTGCAAAAATTAGTATCTTCTATGCTGTAAATTAAGCTGTTGTTAAGTGCATGAATATTTTTATTATTTATTACCTTGCTTTAGCTCTAATTGTTTTTATTTCACACTGCATATTTCATTGAATGGAGGTTGGAGAATTACAGCTTTCATACTCAAAACAACATTCTTAACTCCTCATGGTTGTGTAGAATTAAGAAAGCAAAACATCAATATAGACTTAATAAAATGTAAACTGGCTTTATCTCCTAAGACCGCCAGCACTCTGCAAGTTTATTTTTAGTACTCACATTTGGCACCCTTTCCTGAAATGTTAGCATTTCAATTTTTGTTTCTTATTTTATTGGGGAGAAAGAGCACCTACGTAGCAAGACAAGTGAATTTGTCAACAAATACTGTTGACAGATAAGTCAACAAGTACATATAAGAAAAGGATTAAAGCCTTTTAATCTCTGTTTTGCATGGGATGTATTATTTTAGGCATAGAATCATAGAATCACAGAATGGTTTGGTTGGAAGGGACCTTTAAAGATCATCCAGCTCCTCTGCCATGAGTAGGGACCTCTTCCACCAGACCAGGTTGCTCAAAGCCCTATCCAACGTGACCTTGAACACTTCCAGGGATGGGGCATCCACAGCTTCTCTGGGCAACCTGCTCCAGTGCTTCACCACCCTCATCATGAAAAATTTCTTCCTATTGTCCAATCTAAACCTGCCATCTTTCAATTTAAAACCATTGCCCCATGTCCTGTCACTACAGGCCTTGGTAAAAAGTCTCTTTCCATCTTTCTTACAAGCTCCCTTTATATATTGAAAGGCTGCAATAAGGTCTTCCCGGAGCCTTCTCTTCTCCAGGCTGAGCAACCCCAACTCTCAGCCTTTCTTCATAGCAGAGGTGTTCCAGCCCTTTTGTGGCCCTCCTCTGGCCCTGTTCTAACAGGTCCATGTCTCTTTTGTACTGGGTAACGCAGAGCTGGACGCAGTACTCTGGGTGGGGTCTCACCAGAGCGGAGCAGAGGGGTAGAATCACCTCCCTTGACCTGCTGGCCACACTGCTTTTGATGCAGCCCAGGATACGGTTGGCTTTCTGGGCTGTAAGTGCACGTTGCCAGCTCATGTCCAGCTTTTCGTCTGCCAGTATCCCCAAATCCTTCTCCTCAGGGCTGCTTTCAATCCCTTCATCCCCCAGCCTGTACTGATCCTGCAGATTGCCCTGACCCCCAGGTGCAGAACCTTGCATTTGGCCTTCTTGAACTTCATGGAGTGCACATGGGCCCACTCCTCAAGCCCTTCAAGGTCCCTCTGGATGGCATCCCTTCCCTCAAGTGTATCAGCTGCACCACTCAGCTTGGTGTCATCTGCAGACTTGCTGAGGGTATACTGGATCCCACTGTCTATGTCATTGATGAAGCCATTAAATAGTATTGGTCCCAGTGTGGACTGCTGAGGGACACCATTGGTTACTGGTTTCCACTTGGACATCGAGCTGTTGACTGTAACTCTTTGGATAGGACCATCCGTCTAATTCCTTATGCATCAAACCTGTATCTCTTCAATTTAGTGGCAAGAATGTTGTGGGGGACCATATCAAAGGCCTTACAGAAGTCCAGATAGATGACATCCATAGCTTTTCCCTTGTCCACTGATGCAATTACTCCATCGTAGAAGGCCACTTGATGAGTCAGGCACAATTTGCCCTTGGTGAAGCCAAGGCTGTCTCTAATCACCTCCCTGTCTTCCATATATTTTGACATGTCTTCCAGGAGGATCTGCTTCATGATCTTACCAGGCACTGAGGTGAGGCTGACTGGTTGGTAGTTCACACGGTCCTTATTACCCTTTTTAGAAATGGGTGTAATATTCTTTCTTCTCCACTCACTAGGGACTTCTCCTGACTGCCATGTCGTTTCAAGTATCATGGAGAGTCGTTTGGCAACTACATCAGCCAGCTCCTGCAAGACCCTGGGATGTATCTTGTTGGGTCCCATGGACTTGTGTATGTTCAGATTCCTCAGGTGCTCTTTACTGTGATCTCCTCTTACAATGGGATCATGAACCTGCTTTTCTCTTATATACATAGGTAGATCTAAATCAAGAGAGTTCATTCAGCTTGTACGTTAAAGTGTATGTAATTTGCCCTTCGGTACAAAGTGAAGTTTCTGAAAGCATATATTTGCATTTATTGATTAAATTTATTTTAAGACATTTCATAGTGACCCATTTTATGTGATATTTTGAAGACAGAAGATTCCAATGAAATTCCAGTACATTGCCAATATAAAATCAATTTATTTACAGAAAATGACAAAAATCGGCAACTGTCACTGTTTTTGTACTGAATTTATATTTTGATTTCTGAGCAGAAATAGCAGCTTTCACTTGTGTTGCAGGCATTTCTGTCTAAGTTGGCCAGGTGACACCATGCTGCCAAGCCTCCCTAGCAGGGCAGGTCTCAGCCCTTCCTGGCCGCGTCCGGTGGCTGCTGGTGGTCGGATGCTCCTGTCACAGGCGCGATGAGGGGGGCATGCGGAGGACAGGGAGGTGGGTGCTCTGGTCACAGGGTCCGTGCGTGCAGTGGGACAGGAGTGGCCCGTGGGAGCAGGGCAAGCAGGTGGAGAAAGCTTTAGCTAATGCTCACTGCCTTCAGCCTGGGCTCATGAGTATTTCAGTCCCCTGAGATCCTCCAGCTTCATGTTAGTATTGCAGGAAGGATGTAGTTAAACTTCATCTACCGTGTTGGCAAGTATTTGAACTGGAGTATGATTATTTGACCAGGTCTACAGTCTTATTCCTCGATTAATCCACCTTCAGCCTGAGTTCACAGCTCCTGCATCCACCCAGTGTTGTAATTATTTTGTAGGAGACAGAAAAATGCCTGTGTTTCAAAACTATCTTTCATTTGGTAGAAATAAATCTATTTCTTGTTAACAAAGTTTACTGAGTAAAAAAGAATTTGGGAGTCATGGGAGTATTCACACCCAAGATAACATTAGCCACAGACATTTGCCTGCTGCCATCTTGGTATTCAGCCATTTTGGCATCCTAATCCCTTTGCTCACACAATCATTTTCCCTTTTACAGTAATGTCACACTCCATGTTCATATCAAAAGACTGACAATAAGACTGTGATGTGCAGCCTGAACCCTGGCCTGTTCGTTCGTTGCGATATAACACTGAACACAGTGCCCTTCCCCTTCCTTCCCTCCCTTTCTCCATGCCCTATACTAAGATGCCAGGGTTTGAGCATGAAGTCAGGTAATTAGCCATTGGGAAATGTACTTCAGGTTGTCTGATTGCAGTATTTTGGATGAAACTTTGTGTTTTCAAGATACTACACAGTTGTTAAACCCAATTATATTTCTGGGAATTTTCCCTTCATTTTATAAAATGAGGGAAATGCAATAAAACATGCTTGGGACCATCATTTACTGGGCAGTGTGTGTGTGTGTGTATATGTGTGTATATATATATACACACACCAACTTCTGACTTCCCACCCACAGTAGGTGTCCCCTGGCTATACTGCTCCAGTGGGCACTCCCTTCTGAGCAATCTTTACCTGTCAAGAGGGATCCATCAGTTGTAATCCCATCTTACTTTCAGGACACTTTCCAGCATCTGCAATGTGTTAGAAAGCAGCTGTGTTCATTTCGCCACCCTCGTTCCTCCCGCCAGTGCTAACGCATCCCTTTGCAGAAGCAGGAAGAGAAAAACCAGGATGGGAACACAGCTAATGAATTGCAGGGAAGCAGACTCAGTTTCATTCTCACATCTTCTGACTTTTGAATCCCTGCCTTTGCATGCCAAATGCCTCTGGCTTTTGAGTCCCTCCCTTTGCAGGCCAAATGCCTTTGATTTCACGTAGGATTTTGGATGTAGTTCCTGCATTTCAAAAAATTACTTAAGGAATAGTCACTGTGTACTTTCAACAGTTCCCAACTGAAGAAAGCAAGGGGTTTGAACTTCAGAACATACGTGCTTAGACTAAAGGAGGAACTTCACTGACTCCTTACTCCAAACTTACTTTCTGTGGACTAGCATCTAGTGGGAGATAATGCTGGCTATGTCTATAGTAACAAGCTAAACGGGCCCCAGCACTGGTGCACAGCACTGTCTGTCCATTAGGATAGTGTTCTTTTGTACGGTCTTTGGTCTGTGCCAACGAGTGCTCTCCCAGGTGATGCCCAAGCATGGTTTAGGAGTTAGCATGGGAGCATACCGATTGCCAGTGGCCAGGTTAGATGTGTCCATCCCCTTTTGGAGGGTAGGAGAATTTTGCCATCCAGGTGCAAGCTGTGTAATGCCAGTCACCCCAGAACCAGAGAACAGGTGCTGTCCCATTCTGTTTAAAAGTACACATGCTGTCAAATTGCCCCTTCTTGTAGCATTTGTGGTCCTGATGGGTGGCAGAGTTTTTAATTAATTTCTTCTTTGAGACTGATCCAGCCATGCCCCTTAACATCTTTGTACTCAGTGCCTCAAACTGGTGTGTGGTCTACTACGCAGAGCCTCGGTGGAGAGAGGAGGCTACATCAGTGCTATTCCCCTCCACTCCCAAACCATCACCGGCTAGCTGAGGGTGGGCTCCTGAGTCACGTTCTGCCTGCTGCACCTCCCCTTCTGCTTAGACCATGTCTGAATCCACCTGAGATTGCTGGGACGTTACAGTCGGAGAAGATGAGGAATAGCAGATAGTAAAACCAAGCAAATATTAGTTGTAGGTTGTTTTTTTTTTTTCCCCCCTAAGAGAGGAGTAATACAAAAGAAGGGGAAGAGACCATAGTCACTATTGACGACTGAGTACCATTGGCTAATCCCAGTGAGGGCTGGATCAAGCCTTAAATGTCTGCTAGCTAAAGGAATACTGCTGAAGTAATGGTAGTGTTAGCTCTTTTTCTTAAGTGGTGTGGATACTGGGAGCCCTCAGCTCTCTCTTCTCCTGTCATGGGCCCCAGGGAGGGCTAGCTGGACCATAGCTGGTTTTTAACCTTCTCACACAGACTGGAACCCCAGGTTCAGGCTGCCCATCCTGGAGCTTGCTCTGCCATTGAGCGCCAGCCGAAGTGACAAAACCCTCAGCCCTCTGTGGATCTGGAGGCACCTCCCAGACTTCCCTGTCTTGCTGGAAATTCCCTCCCTGCTGTTGGGACATGTGCTGGGTGTACCTGTGTGTGCAGCCCCAGCATCTGAGAGCCTTTGGGGCACACGACTCTGTTGTCCTTTACAGTCCTGGCCAAGGCCTCGAACACCATCCGCGACAACTCGGTCCTGTTCCCATTTCCTCTGCTTCTGTGGCCATCTCGGAAAGTTCATTTTCTCAAACCTTCAAGTCTAACTTGTAAATGCTATCCTGAACCAAGGACAAATATTCACCCAACTTTCTAAGAGAGACCAAGGGTGTATACTTAAGTAGGTAGAACTTGAGTGCATCTCATTTGAGATGGACTTGATTCCAGTTTTTTTTACCCATGAAGAGTTGCTCCACACTGCAGCCTGGGAAGGAGAGAGCTTATCTGCATCCTTCAGTAGAAGAGGTAGTGGAGCCTGTGATCTCCTGGCTGCCCATGCAGGACAGTCCGCCTTTGGCAAGGAGAATTACTTGGGACTGGGGAGGAGGACGAGAAGTGGGATCCATTTTGGATCCCATGTGGGGATGCCTGTTGAGTGTGCATTGCTTGCAGGAGACTGCACAAGGGCTTACATGAGAATATGGAGGGGTTTGGGCAGTACGCCAAACCAAGCTGGGTTGTATGAAACACAAACAGAAAATAGCAATTTGCAATGCCTCATAACTCAATCAAACCTGCAAAGAGCTTCACAGGGCCAGGAAAAGGTTATCCCTTCGACAGCAGCCCTGCCAAATGTCTCATTTCCTTTCCAAAACCACAGAGCCCTGAGAACTCTTCGGAGACATTTATAGGGATCTTTGGTGGCAGGAAGGGTTAAGTGTAACTTTGTTAATTGTCAAGGCTCACATTGCAAGCTTTATTTCATAGATGTTAAAATTAGAAGGTGGTGGTGTGATCCTCTCATCTGCCCTCTGACATAACAGTTGTTCTACTGAGCCTAATAATGTGTGCATCAATTCTGTTATGTATTTTAGAAAAGTCTTTGCTCTCTAAGTGGTACAAACTTCTGCCGCAGTGGTTAATTATGTCTACTGAAAAATACCTATTTGTTTCTGGCTTTGTTTGGTACTGCATATTCGGTGGTTGACATAAGTACCGAGTTGGTATCTCTTTTAAAAAAGGAAGTTTCAATATGTGCTTGGCTGCATATTATTTCTCTGACTTGCTTCTCTGGAAAGAAGACCATAATTGTCATTACAGGGTTACTGGAAAGCTGAAGTGAGACCTGTGCGCTGCGTTACGACGTATGGTTCTTTGGTGTGGGTGGCATCCCTGTTGAATGTAAAGAGCAGCGATGTAGCGGTAATGTGCTGTTGCTGCTTCTGTATGTTCAGAGCTGAGCTAATAATTGAAGGCTGCCAACATGGCGTGTGTTGAAGTTGAGTTAAATTAGGATCGCCTTACTTACAATGTTTGTTTCATGTAATAAATGTTAATTCTACATGCTTATCTAGAATAGCATCAGTGTAACTGGCTGGATTAGCAACCAAAGGCCAAAGTATGACAGAAATGTAAGGCTGTAAAACACGTCAGCTGGTAGGGATTAGGAGAGTGCTCTACATCCATTAGGTCAGTTATAAACCATCATGAGCTATTTTTCTGTTAAAGAAGAGGTCTCAGTTAATGAATTGTTATGTGTGGGAATTAATGCTGGATGAGTCCCCTGTGGCTTTCATGATGAGGGTCAAATAAAATATTAATGAAATTTAAACAAACAATCCCCTGCTCTTCCCAAGTACCTTCCGGATGGGTTTCTCTAAGCATTGGTCAGGGAAGATGTGGAGTCCCAGAAGAGACAGGCCAGTGTCGTTACTCCCTTTTCACAGGTAGGGAGATGGAGGCAGTGGAAAGCAGTGAGCACACAGTCCAGCAGCAGGGCTGCACAGGAGGTCCAAGGGTTCTGCTATCTGGTGCCTTTGCTCTGATCCCTGGTTTCAGCTCCCTTCTCAGAGAAATGAAAGTTCATCCAGACTGCTCCTGCACTGGGTGGCTGGAAGCTGATCTTTCCAGGTCTGGGATGCCCTTTAGGAGTCCCGAATCTGAAGTCTTCTTATTCACAAAACTTCTCCATGCTTCCAGATCACAGAATATAACCTAGGAGATGAGGCTTTTTTCTCCTGATGTCTCATCCACAGGACACATTTCCTTGTCTTGCAGATGGTCCATTCCAGAGGCCAAGTATAGGATCTTGAATGACAGGCTGGGGAAGGACAGTCTCTTCTTGGTTACATCTGTGCAGTGCAGTGCAAAAGATCTTAAGCTGGATGGAGCCAAGCAGACTAGTTTCAGGAGCAGCATCGCTGAATCACTTCGGTCCAGTTCCCAGGCTAACACAGTCATGGCACTTTCATGCTCTAAACGAGGAACTTTGTGGTGTAACAGTGTGTTAAATATCTGCGGTGCTTTTGGACATGGCACAAAGCCATAAATTGATTCAGAGGGATCTCAGAAATCTTCCCGCTGCTGCAAAGTGTAAGGATGTACTCTCTGTCTCTGGGCATGACTCTGCATGGCACACTGAGAGGCAGTCCGGTGTATGGAGAAGGAGAAGACCTAGGCAGGCACTCGAAGCTAGAGTTGATTCTGTTTGCATCATGCGAAAAGAAAGCTGAACGCATTTTTTTGCACCTATTTGTGTACCTTGGGCATCAAACAGCCTAAGCAAGACTTGTCACATTTTCTGCATAACATGCAGGTGCATGGATGCATGCGTATATGCTCTGGAGAGGACAGGGCTGTATAGTACCCCTTCAGCAAAGGCCACTGGGGGCTTGTTATGCAGAGCTAACTAAGGACAGCACATGGCCAGTTAAGGGTAGCGTAACTTAATGCACTGACAACAAGTGCAAAGAGGAACTCACGAAGTCGGAAAAATTGTCATTAGGAACATTTTAAAGCGCTTCCCATTATTTTTTTCCTCTCTCTCTCTGAACATCAAACAAACAAGGAAATGAAAATACTAAAATGATTTCAGAGGGCAGTCAACATACTGGTAACCATTCCTCCCTGCTTTGTCCAAAAAATTATTGTTGGGCTCTGGCATCATGTGGGTATCACTCCTAGAAATTGGAAATCAGACGTGGCAGCGGCCAAGTCTTTTCCCCCACTGATGGGAAAGCTTATTGCATTCTTGGTAACGATCCTTGCGTCTGTACATAATAGTTAAGGAAACAGTAATAATTTTGTCATATTTCTATAGCAAACCACAGAAGGATGTCCTACAGTCCACTCAGTCTTTCTTCCCTGTCATCTGCTTGTCTGCCTTTCAGAATTCACCAGGATCTTGTTGCATTGCTGGTGTAAGACCCCTTCCAGAAGAACTGCTCCTGCCCGTCTCTGTCTCCCCGGGAACAGCCTAAGGGGGGTGCGGAGTGATAAAGATTTATGTTTTCATCAAACGGGGCCAAGGAGAATGGGGGTCCCACACCCAAAAGAATGAAGACACGACAGAACAAGGACTCAGTACGTGAGATGGGAGAGGGGGGTGGGACACCAGAGCCAAGCTCGAGCGGTGGCTTGGGACTGAGGCTCACGGCAAAGCTAGTGGACGCGAGTTTGGTGTAGTGGAGTGCCAGGGGTTCAAGGGCTTTGGGAGGCTGGGGACAGGGCAGGAGCAGAGGGAGATGCAAAGCAGGACTGATCCAGTGATCCCTGTCTTAGATGTCAATGCGGAGTGGACGGAAGAAAGAGACTCCGGGGCCCCGAGAGGAGCTCAGGTCACGGGGTCGAGCTTCCCCCGGGGGCGTCAGCACCTCCAGCAGTGATGGCAAGGCTGAGAAATCCCGACAAGCGACAAAGGTAGTATAAGCTGGTACACGAGTGTGGGGTGCCTGGGGACTGCCCAGACTGGGTAGGATCCGTTTGGGGATCCAGGGACGCAGACCAGAAGGGATCCACCAGAGAGTCTGTGCTGGGTTAGCTGTCTGGAATGGGTGGGATCCCTCTTTCCTCTCATCCTCAGTTTCTTGCACTTCCCACCATTTCACAAGAAAAGGTTTTCAGTCTCACCACCCCTTTTTAGTGATAATTTTTACCATATCCTGGCTCGGTGTTGCTCTGCTGAGGTCTTCAACACACGTGCTGTGGTGGCTGTGTCTTGCCTGCTGCAGTCTGTGAAGGCCTGGCAGGGTGGGAAATTTCCCCGATGACCCCCCCGTCTCCTTGTTCTCCTTCTCTCCCTTGCAGAAAGGCCGGGTGGAGGAACCCTGCGCCCCCAAGGGCAGCAAGCAGGGCCGAACAGAAGAGATCTCAGAGAGTGAAGGGGAGGACACCAATGCTCCCAAAAAAACCAAAACCGAGGTGAGTTCTCCCTGCTGTGATTGCTGGCGTTTCCCAGGTCCCGGGCAAAGGAGCCTCCTGTTCCCTACCTGTGCTGCTTATGCCTGCCCAGCTTGAGGTTCCTGCTGTTTGGGAGCCCTGGCACCTCAGGTTTCACACTGGAGCTCTTCCAACCTAAATGGCATCTGCCTGGCTACAAAAATGCCACCAGGAGCAACGACAGAGCAGATGGAGGCTCTCCATCTCTTTTGCCTTGTCGGCAAGGGACTGCCGCGCTCTGGGAGCTGAGCACGTGCCCTGCCTTTCCCTGCTCCCTGGCAAGAGCCTGGCTCCCTGCACAGCTGCTGCTTGGGTTAGACTCAGCCTCTTTTGCTCCCCCAGAGCAGCGTGAAATGGATGTGCTGAAGTTGTGGCGGGTTCCAGGTGATGGTTGTGCAAAACCTGCTCATGCACATGTTCTGCATAGTTGTGGCAGAGCTTTTCCGAAATTCTGACAGGACTGGGCTGGATTGGTGGTTGGATGGTTGGGTTGGAAGGACACTCGGCTCTTGTGCTTTTCAGTTCCCCGTTACCCTGTTCAAGGAACTGGCCTTAAAGGCCTGCAAACATGGGGATATTTGCTCGCGTTATGAGGTCATTGTAATTAAACCACTGTGGTTACACCTATGTAATTTCTCCACACGGACACTGTTCAGTTCAACAGCGATCTTTTTTCAGTTTAGTCTCTCTTGTAAGCCTAGAAGCTCAAGAGTGGCACTTGTTAATTGTCCATGCTAACTACTTAATCACCGATGCTTCATTGCCTGAGGCGAGTGGTGGTGGGGAGCAGGGATTGGGAAGCACGGGGAGGACTCTGGGAGGTAAGGAGTGGGGCAGTGAGAGGGGGCTGGAGGGGAGCGGGTCTCCTTGCCCCAGGTGAGCTCTGCAGGGACAGGAAGAGCGATTCTGGGACTGGGGGCTGTGCTGGGCTCTGCTGGGAGCACTGTGGTGTGTGCTGCTCCGTGCCACCTGGTGGTATCATACTCTGGCCAATGACACATCACTGCTGGTGGTGGTGGTGGTGCTAGGACCTTTCATGTCTATTCACTCCCAACCTCATCTGTAACAATTCCCTGCCCTCCCTTGCTGCCTCTGTACACAAGGTACCCATCCTTACCTCCTTCCCAAGCGTGGGATGCTCATGAAGGACCTGAGGGCACTGGAGGGGAGGCAGGAGGACTGGTGTTATTTATACCTTGCCAGACGATGTCTCCTTCCCTCTGTGGGGTTTTCTGGTGCTGGGGCTGACAGAGAAAGGTCAGAAAGCAAGTTCTCTGGGAACTTGAAATGTGTCATGTGTGGTGTGGGAAGCCGCATAATGCCTCTCTCCTCCTTCTTCCTACTTTAGGAGTTGCCCTGTCCTCCATCCCCATCCGATGTTGACAGCCTTGATGGCCACAGCTTCAATGATGAGACAAGCAGTGACCCACGGGACATTGACCAGGATAACAGGAGCACCTCGCCCAGTGTCTACAGCCCCGGCAGTGTGGAGAATGACTCCGACTCCTCCTCTGTGCTGTCCCAGGGGCCATCTCACTCCTACC
>NW_009607892.1:0-18470 GCF_000690535.1 Cariama cristata
CCCATGCGAGGGTGCCCGGGGCGGCGGGGTGTGCGAGGTACAGAGTCACTCTGGGTTTAGGTAAGTTATTAGCCCAGGCCTAAAAATTCTGAGTGTCTCTTTAGGTTCGGATTAATTTTGTGCCGGAGTTTCTGGACTGCTAACATACAGGACTGATGTGAAGTTTCTAGGACTTTGTACTGGAACTGAAGCAAAATTATCCTTGTTATGAATGCCTTTTTTTTTTTTAGTTATTAATTAAAATAAAAATAATTTAATAAGCAATACTGGAATTTTACAGATGTTGTATATATATATGCATTATATATATGTGTGTATGCCTATGCCCATTTAGCATCCTTACCTGTAGGCAGGGGAAGCTAATGTTTCTGTCTCCACTTATTTCCCTGGAGCACTCGGCTGAGGATGAAGAGGAGTCGTCTTTGATAGTTTTTTATACTTAGATAACACTAGTCATCTCATACCTGGAAATTTCACTGTAGACAGGAGGGAAATGGAAGGAATAAGTGTGAAGACACATGTCGCACTGAAGAAAAAAAGGACTGCAAATAGAAACAACAGTAAGATTGCAAAGCAAATACCTCAGGAGCCCAAGTAAAATTTGCCCTGATGGTCAACGTATCTTGGTGCCTGGTAGTAAACAGCTTGAGCTGTGTCTCTCTTAATTTATGGATTATTACTACTTACGTAAGCACACTTTGCCAAAGCCGTGGAACAGCTTCTCCCCCACTTTTCCCTGTCACCTGTCTCAGGATGGCAGAAGCATTTCCTACCCCACAGAACAGGCTGCAGTTCTGTCTCACATGTCAGAAAAGAAGAAACTTGAACCATACAATAGAAAATAGGTCAACAGGCTAATAACTTCCTACTATGACAGCCTAAATTCCACCCACGGGTTGCTTGCTATGAACTAGCGCAGGCCTTCAGATGTACCTTGCCTGTACAGACTGGTAGCCTCAAGGACATAAGTCAAGTTTAGGCTGTCAGAATATGGCCAGGAATGTTCTTTCCCACCTGGAGAATCAGCCTGCACATCCTTTTTAATGCTTCAGGTGTTTTTTTACCATACCATTTCGCAGGTCTTCCTCTTGCTCCTGTCCATCTGTGCCTCTGCCAAGAAAGCAGCCTGCTGCAGGTTTGGTTGTGTCTCCAAGCTCTGATACGTGACACCTGAGGATATGCTGTCTGCACACCTATGTACTCCAGGTCCCTGTGCGAATCACTGTCTCGTCTGCCCTGGACAAGGTAAAACTTGGGCACATGGGCATCTGTGACCAATTGGTCCCTTCATTCCTATTATTGAGAATGAAGAGTCTTACATCTGAGTATTGTACTTAAACCTCACGCCTACACCCACACGAATGAAACTGGAGTTTTGTTACTACATCTGTGTTGCTAAATAGGTTGGGGACAGGGAGCAAGGTTTAATGCTGGACCACTGATTCTCTGTAATGCTAAATTGCTAGCAAGCTTTTTGGCATACTTCTGGCCAAGGCCAGCTAGCATCTCCACAGCAATGTCGAGGCACCAGGAGAACACCTAGCTACCTAGCACACACCAAGGACTGCTTCCAATAAGAAGTTAGATTTGGGTCTCTTCCTCCTGTGCAGTCTTCCAACACTATCCGAACAGGCTCTACAGCCTCAAAGCCCTTCTCCTTGTCCTTCTGCCGTATGCCAAGGCATGTAACACATCTGCCAGTTTCATACTATACAAACAACAGTTTTAAGGGCCACAACAGAACTTTTGTGTTATATCAGATATTTTGAAATAAAAAAGACGCAGAAAATGTTATATTACAGCCATAGTGCAGTACATACTGCCTCGAGGAGACCCACAGCACAAGCACCATGTAGGGTAGATGTGACCAGTCTAGCCACTTGATCTCAGGGCAACAAAACAGTCCCCAGCCCTGCTCTGTTTTATGGTATAGACAGGGCCTATGTGGCTTACACTCAGGGCTGGTGAGGAGGAATCAGATGCATTTTTACTCTGTGTGCCTTCAAGTGAGGCAGGGCCTCCCATAACCCTGATATGGCAGATGAAATGACTTTGGCGAAAAGCAGCTGATGCAAGTTCACGCAGGCTGTCATAACCCAAAAATGAACAAGCAGTTTCTTCAGGGGGGACTGTTTTCTGCCTAGACAGACCACGTTTCTTAAATACCGAAGGAAGAGCAGAGACAACAGAAGTCAGGAGGGAGGGCAGCATGGGAAGAGTGGGCTGTTTGTCCTCCCTCCCACGGAGCCAGTTAGGCCTCTGCACGCAGCTGTGACAGTTTCTGACCACTGTCAATATGTCAATTCTGCTTCTCAAAATCACAAGCCTGGTTTGAGTTTGTGTACACACCTCCCAGGCATGTAACTGTGGGCAATTCTCCATTGGTATTGACAGCTGGTACACTCAACAGCAACACACAGGGATTAGCCAACACATTTCCCTTCCCACCAGCCCCCTGCGGCAGTGTCATATTGGACATCACTGTAATGGAAAGGTTAAAAGAAACCTTGTTGAAAAGAGATGAGAAAGGATTGACTTTATGTTTAGACAGTGCCCAGGGCTGCAGTGGGATGGGTTTGGGGGGATGGAGTGCAGAAAGAGTGGTTGAAACTGCATCTCCACTTCCTCTTGTTGGCAGAACAGTGTGAGGCTACTGGCTTGGTGGTGGCATTTGACCTTGCTTTTCCTTGTCTGGTTGGGAGACACCCCCCCAAGTTTGGAGCATCTGTACATGGAATATGAAGAGGATGATGATATTTCCTTTGCAAAATGGATGAGCAGCTTCTGGGGCCACAACTTGATCGATGAGAGTGAGAAAGAGGGTAGAGGCCACAAGAAACGTCAGACACGACCCTTTAGTGAAAGGAGAGCCTCCCTTCCGGTAAGAGCTGTGTGCAGTTTTCTCTGTGTATGTGGTTTATTTGTAAATGTAAGTGCCATTCCCAGCGGCATGGCCCTAGAGATGTATGAGGATGAGTATGGTAAACATTGCCAAGTAAGTTCAGTTCCTACTGGCAGCAGCTAGCTCCTTTTTGAACTTAGCTGCCTGCCAGGCTCAGGCCTCCAGTGCCTTTGGAATACAAGAAAACTGGCAAACTCCAAGATAAGTGATGATAGGACCAGAAATGTAAGCAGAAGGGTGTAATAACTGTCATAGCATTACGATGTTGTTCTGTCTGCTCAGCATTACCTGGCAGAGATCAAAACATTTTGGCAACTGGCATACATAAACATTATCTTTAATGAGTCTGTTCTCATGTGTAAAACTACATAACCCTGTTTGTATTTATAGGGTTTGGACCCAATTCTGCAACTATACTGTCTCCAGGAGGCTGTACGCTTTACTCCCTGGGATTTAGTTGTTTGCAGGTGTAAATTCTAATTAAAGCTAGAGGATGCGGTCCCTCCTGGTTTAAAACATCTGACTGAAAATAAGGATGCAACACATAACACAGCTTATTATACCATGAAGTAAGATTTTAAGGTAGAAGTACGTTCTTTATTCTTAAATGAACAAAATAGTTGGGAAAGGCGCCAGGTTCACACACAGAAGCAGGTTTTCAAGGCAGCTCACAACTGTCTAACCAATTACCAAAATGAAGTCAAACTGAAAACAGCTGTTCACAGTCTGCTCTTTACTTGAGGACTGTTGCTTTTATTTCAGCTCTAAAAAAAATGTTTAGGTGGTCCAAACGTGTCTCTTTTTTTCCAACTACATCACTTGGCTTACCAAAGACACTATGTTTCCTTACAAACCATTTTTCACTTATATCCTTAGATCATCATTGCTGAAACAAAGCAAATGCTATTCTATTGGGGAGAAACAACTAATCTTTTCCAACCTTTTTTTTCTGCCATGCTCTATTTTCTCCTTGCAAGTTCTCCTCCACTGGAGCTGCCATGTCCTAAACTGTGGGATTTTTGTTTTCAAAAAATTTGGCTAAGAAAAAACAAACAGACCAAAACCGCCTCCCCCCTCTTTGAAGTCATGGACGGGCTGGAGAGATAACCTTCATTCATTAGTTTTGAATTGATCAGCCACATTTGTTATTTACAGTTATATTCACCTTGGTCACAGATTGCAAGACAGATTCTGAGCTAGAGCTTTTCTGATGGATTCCATCAGAATGCCTGGAAACAGAATGTTTATTAATGTTTTGGTTTTTAAATTAATTTTACTGTATTTTAATTTTGTCCTTCAGAGATCTATGCATATGTGATTTCTTTAGGCCCCAATACAGACTGAAGTGTAAGAATGTACTTTAAATCACTTTCCATTCAGCAAGCTGCTGAACACATCTTCGTGTATATTTGTGTGTGTACACATACATGTAATTCGAAGCATGTTCTCATATTCAGTTTGTTCAAAAGCTATTTAAATACTTAGGTAATAGCTATTCAAATATTTTGTTATAGTTGCATCCCTGAATCCATACCTAGAACTTGGATTAAGTTAGCTGACAGTAAGTGAGGACTGTGACTTTTGACATTACTGTTCAATGAGCTAAAGTTATCCTGTACACTTAGTTATGTCTGGCCTTTACATTAATGTTCCACACAGATTTGTCTTGCTTCAGTAGTATTCTACAAGAGATACAAATTTCAACTGCTTTATTTCTCAGTGCCAGACATTGTCTGGAGGAATAAGAAGGGAAGATTTTGGGGGCATTTTATGATTCAGGGGAAAATTTTGAGATTAAATGTTTTTATTTGGAAACTTCTGACTAGTTGGTAGTAAAGAGCACTAAAACGTGTTCTCTTAAACCATATCTAGAAGTTAAACAAATGAGCACTAATAATTCCTTCAAAATACCTTTAGAAAGAGCATCTCCTTGTTGAGAGCAACAACTTGCTATTGCACCTGGGTGTGTGTATTTTGCACAGTTATTACAAATTATAACTACTGTAAGATTCATTATTACAAATGACAACTGCTGTAAAATTCAAAGCACTTATCAGTATTAGTTAAATATTGTCTTCATTTTATCAGAACAGTGCTATTAATCAGGAGGAATAACAACCGAGATTAAACTGCATCTCTGCTCTAAGTTAATACCTCCACAGCAGATCAGAGTGAACCCTTTCTTCTGTCTCAGCATCGTAAACAGAGATAACTCTGCTGTCTGGGTGAAAATCAAGTCAGCAGGTTCTGACACAGCTGTTGGCAAAAGTTCCTTGTGCAGATACAATGGTACTGCCAAAACAGCACTGCCCGCACACTTTGACTCATATCCAGGGCTGATACACAGTGCATCAGCAATAGTGCAGCCCTGCCTGCATGAACTCCACCTGCACCAGAACCGTTTTGGTATTTTTGGTATTACATAGCAAAATAGTAGCAGTAGAGCACAAAAGGTGGTTTTGCATAATGCTGGAAATTGCTTTCAGCTCCAAGTTGGTATGTTGGTCTTTGTAGTTTTTCCCGTGCTGTAGAAAGACATTCAAGCCACTGCTTTCACCTCAAACACAATGGTAAACTCCACTGCCGTTCTATCATGGTAGAGTCCCCCCAAATATAGATAAACCTTTGTAGAATAACTCCCAAACTAACAACAGTTTTCATTATTTCTTTTTTCCCAATATCTCACTATACCTCATAAACACTACTGAGATTAGCTTTGCAAAATGCTTTTGCTATTGTCATTCCCATTTTGCGGAGAGGAACACAAAATTATATTCATCCGTCACTGGGTCACTGGCAAGACAGCTAAAACTTGCAACTCCACGCCCCTGAAAAGCGTTAGAGTTGTGTATGTTGCTGTGGGCCAACACTGAATGTGAAAATTGTCTGAGGAGAACTGAGTCATCTGTTTCCATCTCTTTTAGTTAGCTTGCTCCCCTGGCAAACTTTAGATACATTAACTGGGATACCCTTTTTGAAGCCTTCAGCTCTGACTTTCCTTAACACATTCTAGTTATCTATCTCCATCATTTTGGTTCAGGACAGTTTCTTACCTCCCAGACATTTTGTTGTGGGAAAAAGATAGGAGGCAAAGGAGCACTGATAAAAGTTTTACAACCCTATAAATGTATCCACCTTCAAGTAGACATAGCTGCTCACAGGAGAAAATCTGATAAGAAACAGCTGAGAGTGGGAGCAGAGCAACTGACTGCTGTTGAAGTTATTAACATTTAATTTAAACTAAAGTCAGACTGAACATCTACCACAATATTGTTACTACAGATCAGTTGGAGCCTAGGCCAAAACATTTTTAAGGAATATATACTTGGCTATAAGCTCCTGGGAAGGAAAAGAAGCTGTAGGGCAGCATCTGAATGTCAGATGTTCCAAAATATCCCTAAAGTGCTGGGGTCATTGTATAAACTTCAGCAAACAATGAACACTTGTGCTGACACACTGAAGATTAATTTTCTTACTGACAGCTGTGCAAGCCCTCAGGTCAAGCCCAAAAGATGGAAGCAATTATCTTGTCTCCAACAGAAATTGAGAAAGAGAATAGGCAAATTATATTGACATCAATTTTGTGAAGTATTTTTGGTTTTGTGTTTTTTGTATGTTTTAGGTGGGCAATTAGCAAAAGATTAGCTGTTGTGTAAACAGGTACACTGAGCATGACTGGCCCTTACACAAAGGCTCAAGCAGAAAAAGGGAGTATGAAAGGGAGTGAGAAACAACCCCTGAGAATATGCTTGGTGCTTCTGGCTTTCCCAGCGCTGGCAAAAATTCCCCATTTTGGTATAGGGGAGCATTTATCATTCTTCCTTTCCATGCCTTTTCCCTTGTTTAAGCTCCTTCCCACTTCTCCAGTTTAAGAACTACTCAAGCTCAGACTGTAGGAGCCAGAAACCAAGGGGAGTTCACTAAAGAGGCACCAGATGTAGGCACGAGGCGCTGCTGCGGCAAGGACAGGAGCAGACAGTGGGGCTGCGCTCAGAGACCTTTGGCAGGGGACAGCGGCAGCGGTGGGTGGAAGCCAGAGTGTGCAGATACAGAGGCAATCTCTCTTGCCAGCCCCTGTTGAGACTTCAGGAGGGGAAGCATAAATTAAAGCAGTCTTCAGCCATTCTAATTTATAATGTTACCAAGCAATCAATTTGGCACCGAACGTGTATTAAATGCACATGTTAAATCTAAGAAACAGGAATAAAGCCATGTGAATTTTATCTAAAGTTGGTGCCAGATCTGCTTCATCCCTGAGCTTCATTTTATGACTCTTTCAGTTCTCCATGGAGTCAATCTTCAATAAAAGACTAATGTACTGTGCTAGTTACAAGCCATGCAACGTTCATGCCTGGGCAATTGTGTTAAGACTCTTGTCCTCTGTAGGGTTGTGTCCATAAGACAGCAACATGCAGACATGCACGAGCATGCTGACCTCCTAGCTACGGTGGTATGTATCACGCAAAGGCACTGTGAGAGGAGACACAGTCACAGGAATATGATTGCACAGATCTGTGTATGTAGCTTTACTCTTAGTCCACTGAGACAGACACACATTTCAGAGAAAGGTCTGTCCCTTTTCTGGACTATTGCTGCCATGTCAGTATGCGAACTGCAGTCTTTTTGTTAAGGGCTTAACTATAATTCTATCTGTGAGGAGAAATTAAAAAGCAATGTCTTAGTAAAATAAAACGTTTACAAATATTGCAAAACAGGATTGATAGAATACCATCCCTCGTTTCAGCTGTCCTCCTGGTTTTTTTTTCCCAAACCCTCTAACAAATACCAGTGATTTTTAGTGTGAGACAATTTTTATTTCCAGGAAACAAGATATGCTGATGCCATTAAAATGACACAGAAGACATTTAGCTCATTGAGCTTGACACAACATGTATTCCTGTCCCTCAAGCACAATGTGATTGCTTTGATGCTTTTTAAAATAACAATACAATATGACCTTACAGAAATTACAGCTGTATTGATTGGTTTGAAACAAAAGTAAAAATAGTATGGCAGAAATCATTACCACTGCTCTCAGAGGCAGTCCATAATACTGGTTACTGAAGTAAGCTTATGTCTGGAAAAGAAGTTGAACTAGTACCATATGATCTGAAAAACACTTCAGTATTAGGTGCCTCTGTCAGATGTAAGAGTTATTATTTTTAGCGCCTCTCATCAAGCCTGTCTAATGTGATGTTGTCACAACCACATGGATGCACAACCTCACTATTCAGAGAAAGGCTGTAGAGGTCCCTGTTGTGCTGATATATTTATAACAGCAAGTGGGCCTGAGTAAATGGAAATGTATACAAGAGATGTTTCGGGTCCCTTGCTGTCCATGGTTTGTAGATTCATGAGGCCACTATGCCAAGTTGGTTTAGCTTTCCACTGTTGTTTGTCAAAAAACCAAAACAAACACACCCACCCCCAAGAAACCCTACTCTGAGTGTAGGGCTTTCTCCTGGATTTTCTTAGAAAGCATTTCAGGATCTGTGGGATAGACCTTCAGTTGTTATAAACAGTCACAGCTCCCCTGAAACCAGCAGAGCTTCTCAGGGTTACCCAGTAGCTGAAGGCTTAGCACCAGGCTTGTACAAAACGTATATGCATTCGAACACGTATGCAGCAGCTGGGTTCCTGGAGTGCCCTAACCCAACACCTATGCAGGGGGGTGTCTCATTTTCAGTACATCCCACCTCTCTCACACAATTTTCACTACCTGCATCTTACCGCTGTTCAACTACTCACCCTGAAAAAGGACCAACAGCTGGCAGGGTTTGGAGCATGCCTGGCTCTATGTGGTGGCCTTCTCACCCATCTCTTCTACAGCTCTGTCTGTTTCTAAAACCACCAATACATGACTCCACAGGACACAGCAATCCTGTATCAGTTTAATTTCCTTTACAGACATTCAATTAAACACAGCTGATGCAGATCAATAGCTTTTATCTGCATGTCAGGCCTGGGAAAATTAAACCACATGGTAACTAAACAGCTAACTACTCCCTCCCCACTTTAGCCCTACAAATGTAATTGTAGGAAGTCTGTTTCCTACCATTTTTCTGGTAGGGATGTGTTCCTCAGTGCCCTGAAAGTGTTCCCATATCAGTTCAGGACAAACGTGTCCAAAAAAACCAGCAGAAAATTCAAACCTGGACAATAGAGCATCTATTGTCCTACATCTGCATGTAGGCCATGCTGAAAATTTGACACAACAGGGCTAGAAATGGTTGGTGTCACATTCAAATGGACTCAAACATCTGATAAGACTTGGAACACCTGTGAGTCAAACCCCGTATCTGGCTCATCTGGCCACAAAAGGCTGGGTCTTTGCTTTTTGAGAGTCCTGCCTTAGAACCTGTTGCCAGATGTGAGGCCTGAGTTTTTGAGGTTTTGGTCCGTGGGCACTAAGAGGACCCAGCACATGTTTTACATTTGAAATGCTCATTTGAGTGCCAAAACTTAGATACACAAAACCAGAAATGAAAGCAAATTCTGCTGCTGCCTCTGGAAAGCAACTTCTTGGCAGTGTGATTTTCCTGCACATAAAAGGAAAGCTACAGGAGTCTGGGCAAGTCCGTCATTCTGCACCGTTGTTCAGAGAGCACTCTGTGGCAGAAAGAATCTGCCCTGTGTGCTCTGCTTTAATATTCAATACTCAACAAAGACCTCTTGTTTTTCAGGCCACACTTTCCTCCCTCCATACAACACGACTTCATGCTTCTACCAAAGGCTCATCTTCAGGCCATCTCAAGGGCTCCAAGGAATTTCAAGAAGACCAAGATGTCAGATGCCACTGCCACAGGAAGGCAAGCAGAACACCTTCAGGAGACAGCTCGTGCCCAGAGACAAGATCAAACTCCATCCAGGAATTTGCAGAGTCCTTTGAAAAGCAATTGCATCTCAAAAGCAAACGCTCAGTTTCTTTGGTAGGTAACAACCAACTTAAGATCACTTCAGAAGAAAAAAACCCAACCAATGAATGTGCAGGCCAGATTTATCTCTGGTGTAATGGCTGTGGCTTTGCTGGGGAAAGAGCAGAAATAACTTGAATTAGAGTTTCTCAAATTATGTGGTCCTTACAGTGGTGCGAACAAGGTTAAAGTGGTGGTATCATTAGTGCAAACAAGGTTAAAGTGGTGGTATCATCAGTATGAGAATTCTTGATGTAGTGTTACCATCTAGACTTATTTAAAAATGTGTAGCTTCAAAATGAGACACTGCACTGCCTGTAGCAATGTTTTCAGAGGTTTCTACGGCTGTGCCAACAAAATGTGACAATATAAAACCAAGTTTTCTTCACTTCTGCTGTAAGGCCCAGCTCTCTTTCTCACTGCTACTGACCTGGCTTAACATATACGATGTTATCTGTAAGACTGCCAGATGCCATGGTGTTTGAGAGGCTTCTCTTTTACCCTTTGGGACTCCATCCATCTGCTTTCTTCAGTGTCACCACACAGCTGCAGCAGCAGCCATTGCTATAAGTGGCTGAACATGTTTTCACCATAAAGGCACGCAGCCAGCAGAGGATTCTCCCCCCATTTCATCCTTCTCTTCTCCCCATCATTCCGTCCTGAGGCATGAGCATTTTCTGTGTGGTTTGTGTTGATGAAGTTGCCAATAACAACCTTTTGTCTATGACACTTTAACGCATTTTTTATTATTATGATACATAATATCTGGTGTATGATACAATGGAAGGAAGGATAGTAAACCCTAACTTGCTTTTAAGTATTAGAAGTATTATCAAATTCAGCCACCCTATTCAAAAAGCTGTGCTTGAATAACACTTGACATTAGCACCAAATATCAACAGAAGGAAGTATCTTTTTTTCTTCAGTTTGTTGACAGTTTGTATGGAGAAGTAATCTTCAGCTCTCTTTGCAGACCTTCTGTGCAGCAACAAGAGACAAAAAAAATCTCGTTTCAATAAGCAGCATCATTACATGATCAGTCCCACAATTGCAGTCCTTGCATGACCAGTCCTCTAAGAATACCCAGAATTATGGTGATGACAACTCTGTTAAGCCATTGCTAAGATTTTAAGTGCATTCTCTAATCTTTTTTCCCCTTTAGGAACTATTCAGAATTTATTTCATTTGGAACTTCACATTGCCTCATGTGCCAACCCTCACCAGTGGTTGTCTGGTTTATCATTTATCATTTCTCAAAAGTGCCTATGGCTAGAAAGTCTGTGAGTGTGTAATTGTACGATAGGTACACTGGGCATAATGCACTAAATACGGCTTCAGTTACAGTTAAAAACATGGATTCTAGTACCCATCTGTAATCTGCAGTGAGGTGTGCTGGTCTGTATTTTAATCTACCTTTCAAGTAGACCAAATTGTTGTCATTCACTCAGTCACCATTGAAGTCTGGGAGATGTGAAGGACTTGAGAATCTTGAAGAACTGAGCAATAGATGTTAGAGATCTGAAAGGAAATTTCGGAGTGGGCTTAAACATGTATCTCCAAATGGAGCATTTTTTTGCATTCAGAGCTGTGTGGGTGCAATTCGAACCACCATGACGACACAGGTTAAAAGAAAAGAAAAGTGGGGGAAATGTAGTCCCATTTCATCTCCTGCCCTGTGTATTGCTTTTCTCTTACAAACATGGCTTTGAGGACATTTCATGACCTTCAGCATTTGTTTTCAGTGAGGTCTTTGCAGCTAGCGCTGAACAGCCTTCAGTCATGTAAAGATGGATCATGTGAAAGGACAAAAACCTGGAGTCTGGGCTGAAATGTCAGAGTCTCTCCCTTTTTCCCTCCTGTCTGCAGTCTCCCTCAAGTCCTCCAGGCAGGTGACCCTCCTACCATACATAGAGTATAATCAAAAGCTTGTTGCCACTTGCTGAGTTTTAGGGTGACTGGCTGGGGCCTTAAGTTTGAGCCCGTCATGTTAAAGCTGATCTTGCTGAGGTAGATGACTAGAATATTTTATTATACATTACTAGTGAAATAAAATAATGAGATTTTTTTTGTTCACATGGGAGTTGTTTTTAATTCCCTACTATTTTTTTCCTGCCTTTTAGCAACCTGAAGGCATGAAGGAGAGAAGAGAAAGAGAAAGATTGCATTTGAGAAAAAGCAAGTCTCACAAGAGAATGGGAGAGAAATCAGAGCCAAGGAGAGAGCAGGAAGAAGATGAAGGTTCAGAAGTTGTACCTGCAAAACACAACGAACAGTTTCCATCACAAGCAAGCATTGAGAAAGGATATTTATGCACAGGCAGCTAGAATGCATTGAGATAATGAATTTTAACACTCCCCCTGAAGAGCAGAGGGAGCATTCTTGTTGTGTTTTGACTAGAAGAGGCCTGTAAGATAGAATAAACCCTAACCTGTAAAATAAAAGTAAAATTCAATTGCATCATTGTCACCACGTTATTCCCTTCCTGTCTTTACTTTTGCCATTAGGAATGTGACCCTTGTCATAGGAGGAGTGTATCTATAGCAAGATCCAAGTTGGCAATTAACCATCGTACGAGGGTTTCAGGCAAATTCAGCATTGTGGCAGGACAGCAGTAGATGTGTTCATTTAAGAGGAGAGCATATATGTACTACAGAGCCTTGCAAAGTCATTCAAAGCCTCATGTTTCTGTTTTAATTGAAAACAGACTTATTGGTAGGTTTGGGAAGCAAAAAGTACACATAAACGGCCACCTGCTTCCTGGCTCTGACATTCACTTAGTTTTGTCTTGGAAACAGGTATCCTTTTGCTTTGATATTCTCCTGACTCCAAATTTACAGAAATAATAGAAGAGAAGCCCACAGGTTCTTCTATACACCTCCCTGATGTCTCACTCCTCTCTGGTTTTCCTATCACTGTGCAATATGACTCTCATTTCTCTGGCATCCCCCAGCCCTCTCCCATGTCCTCAGTCCCATTTCACCAGTCACACAACTAGCTCTTTCTCCCAACTTCAACCTCATCACCTTGCTTCTTTTGTGGCCTTCCCCATCTCCATTTACTGCTTTATAGCCCTGCCTCATAGCTACCAACCTCTTTTGCTACATCTCTAGATTTGCTTCATCAAAATTTGAGCCTTGCTGAAAGCTCTCCAGTGAAAACAGAGATGTTCTGCCTCTTGTAGTTCTATAGAATCTCTTCAAGGGGTTGCCACACACTTTTTCCCCTTTTCCCTTTCTAGAGTTAGGGCCAAACCAAGGGAATGGGAACTAGCTCTGTCTATGGTAAGCAGGACTTAGGAAAATTCTGTTTCCTCTGGCTGAAGATCTCCTAAACTCAGGTGTAAATCTCACCAACTGTAAGTAAGATTTCCTTCTATGCAGAGGAAATCCACCTCCACATGCTCATAAAACACATACACACCCCCACAACCCCCCATGCCCCCTTTCTTCAACATGTAAGTCTCCCCTGCAGAGAAGAACCCTGACCTCTTTGGGAATAATTTCCCCAGGCCTAGTACAGAGAAAGCCTGCTTTGGATAATACAGTTAGAGAAGAGTGAAGACGAACAAAGTGATGAGCAAAAGGCAAAGTCTGCTGGGTATTCTTCCTGTGATTTTCTGTAATTAACAAAGACCTTATTAATTTACTTTAGAGCCCTAATTTTGAATGTTCAACCTTTTAAAAGCTTAGGGCATCCTTAAAACTTTGTAACACTTATCTCCATTAAAGGATTGGGTTTGCTTTTAAGGAGAACTTTAGGGGATACATAAGGAAGCAATCGAACCCTTGCTGATACTTGTAAGTTGCTTCTTGCCTGGTAACATATATTATAAACTAATAAATCTGACTGAAAATTGTTTCTCCTATGCATAGTTCCTGTCCTCCCCAATCCAGATTGAATTTTCATGAAGTTCTTCTGTCAGCCAAAACTTCCATGCAGGTGGCTTTCCTTTTACAGCCTTAATTTGAAGACTGCATTACAACAGACCTGGAGAGAAAGGAACATGGCCAGCTATGCCTGCGTTCTTCAGATAAAACCTCTCACATACATCCTTTCATGTAGCAGCCTGCCCTCACATCTCGTGAGAGTTGAATGCCATGGCTGCACCAGCTTTGCCCGGATTTCAGAGCATCAGCCTCCTCCTCTTGTTTTCCAGCCAGGTTAACTCAACGGGCCCAGCTGTATCCCAGCAGAATTTGCGAAAACACTTGTATTCCTGAGACTAATGTGCTGGTTGTACACCACACCTGATGAAAAGAAAACACCAAGAAGAGCTAAAATAGAAAACCCATGTGTGCCTGGCTCCAACTTGCTTGTTTAGCATCTCCATCAAAGCACAGGCAAGCCTCACTGCCGCCAAGGCAGCCTAGCAGGTCTGCCTGCAAACCGCTCCCGTGTTTATCACCAAACCCCACCTCTCAAATGGGAGAGTCCCTAAGGGTTTATGTCCTTTCTGAACTGGTCCATCAGCCACGTGGTGTGACTTTGGAAACAGCAGCTTTCAAATAACATCCTCAACACTGTCCTTAAATTGCTAAAAAACGTTTACTGAAAAGTGTTTTCTCCTGCTTCATATGATGCCTGATTGCACCAACAGCCCTTTGCAGTCTAGTCCTATGTAGTCAAATACAATAGCATTACTTAGAAAGACTGAAACTTGCGTGATAGAATGAAATCATTCTCCGCAGAAATTAACAACTATTCCATAACTAATCAGCATTTGGGAAGGAAGGTAATCATCCAAAGAGGATTCCGATTGCAATGGCATGGCTGATATTTCCACAGAAAGTGGAATTGGGATATACAAGTAGTCAGAAAGACTCCAGAGGGTTTTCATTTTTGCCGTAGGTCACTAGTTCAGCCGTGACTGACATAACAAACAGTCACCGCCTTGATTCCCACCCCCAGTTCCCAGGGCGGCGGGGCTGGCCGTGGGCGTTCTCCAGGCAAACACTCTTTGCTTGTTCTGCTCTTTCCAAGAGTGGGTTGGCTACAAGTTGCATCAGAGTCCAAACCTTGGACACAAAGGAGGTCAGTTAGTGGGAAACAAAGACAAAAGGACCGAAAATATATTTTCCAAAATGCTCATTAACAGGTAATTTTGAAAACCTGAAACAGTTTTACAAGAGAGGGGAACCAGCAGGCCGACAGTCCCGCTGCGGGCTGGCTGTCGAAAGCTGACGTGACTCAGAGGCCTGTGAAGGACATTTTAAACTTGCTCTGTCTCACAGGTGAGAGACCACACTCTGGTAAAAGACTCATTTCTGTGGATCCTTCCCAGTGCTTCAGGCTAGCTAGAAAGTGCTCCTGTGGGAAGTTAGGGCATGGGTACACAGAAGCGTTTCAAGAGCAAGATCCAGTTATACCCCAGTGTTTTCCGAGAGGGCTAAGAAGAGAACGTCAGGTGTGGTTACCTCGTCTTTTAGATGGGCATTCCCAAAGCAAAATATTTATACTTGAGTGCTTCTGAGGTATTGTTTAATTGCAGCATGGTTTTGAGGATGGATTACATTTTAGGTACGTGTTAACATATGACATATTGGTATATAAAATGCCAGACCCCATAAAGACAAAACAAAGTACTAACTATACTTATGTGCATGCTCGCAACAATCCTTTCTAGGAAAAAAATGGGAAACATTTAAATACATAAATAAACCAAAACAACCACGATGTATAACTGAACAAGAATGCAATATCCATTAAAAAAGAAACCTAATATTAAATATAAAAAAATGAAAATGTTCATCTGTACTTTTTTGTCCTTTAGCACAAAAGAAGGTATTTGGGTAAGCACAGCTCTGCTTCCAAATACATTCAGTGTACATATGAATAGTATCAAATCACACAGAGATATAATAAAACCTCATAACCAAAATTATTCACACAGAAGTGAATCATAATCACGAGATCCTAGGTTTATACAGCCATCTGCCAAAAACATTGAAAACAAACAGGTCTTGAAATATGTCCAGAAGGATATCGCAGCCAAAATCTAGTCATTCAATGAGAGAAGTGAATACTGAAATCCAACAAACTTCATAGATAATGCCATGCCTGCAGTTGTTGTGCCTGAGCTTTAGGTAACTGTGTGTGAACAAATGCTAAAATAAACCCACTCATCATAGAAAATATTGCTTGTAGTGTTGATTTTCATTTAGTCTGTTTTTTAGCTTCGATTGACAGATGATATTCCTCCTATTAGGAGGATCCTTCTGAATCCTAGCCCAGTCTCTACTGCACTTTGGAAAAAGAAAACTTCTCTCCGCTGTGCCTTGTCTCTGAGGCCAGATAGAAAATAGGAGAAAGCGCATCAAAGACTAATATTCCGTTGTATTTGATGCATTCTTGTCATTCTTCCATGTTTGTCAAAATGCTTGAGTTCATGCAATTTCTAAACTGATTGATAGAGTTTTGCTGTATTGAGAAGACCCACCAAAACCTGTGACAGTTACATATGAATTTGCATCAAAAAGCCAGTGGAGTCATTACAGACCTCAGCCTGGCAAGCTAGTCGTATTCCTGATACTGAAGTATCAAAAAGGAGCTCTCATTTTGCTCCAAAGCTTGAGCAGAAGGATTCATGGGCACTGTCCCCCTGGGCTTCCCTGCAACCATATCCCATTATATGAGGTGAATGCTAAGGTTTTGGCCCTTTGGAAAGCGACCCTTCCCGGACCTTTATGCGATGGATCTCAGTTGATATTCTGCTCTTCCTATATGCACAAAATACATCTTAAATGTCTCTCATAAGCATTTTAAATCTAGTGGGTCTACTCCCTGAGGACCTCTATACAGAGAATTTTGGCTGTCAGAAAGCAGCTAGAGTGATTTTAGGTGAGCCTTCCCACAGCTAGCACAAGTTTATGCCTGGGAGAGGGGAATGGTTAGGGCATTCCTTTGTGCTGGTGGTCCCAGCAGCAATAAAACGTCCTCAGGGAGAACGAAGTAACTTTGGGCTTCTCTCACCTGTGCAGGAGTGGCAATCACAGGTCAGCCCAGAATCTGGGATGCAAAAAAAATTTCATAAACTCCTTCTCTGTTGTGCCATGTTCCACTTACCCACAGCTAGAGATGAGGCTCCTTCAGACAACAGATTTTCCATTCCTTTAACACCTTTTGCTTGGAACAAATATAGTCCCACAGTAGCATACTCCAGGTCTCAGCTATATGGTCAACAGAGATCAACCATAATGTTCATCACTGATTTAGGGTACTCATTACAATTTGATTACCTAGTCAAAAGCAATTCTGAGTTGAGGTCATTTAAGACTGACAAAAATTTCCTTTCACTTGAAGGAGAAAGATTTGGATCTGTGTGTTATTCATCATGATCACTTGGGGACTGGCAGCAGCACAGAACTTCACTGCATGCACAGCTTCCACAAAGAGTTATCGTGACAAACTCCCAGGGCCTTATTTTCTGTCACTTGCAAGGTAGAGAGTAGAGGAAGGGGTTTATATATCAAATAAATTATCCAGACCTTGACGAAACTTTGAATGCTGGTGACTGAAAGAGATACATACCTCTGTGTGTTGAAGCTGCTGCAGTAATCCTACCTTACCAGATGCTACTTAGAAGGTGGGAGAGTCCTCAGTATGACCTTTAAAGTCAGTGGCAGACTCTGGTCATCCGTGATAAAAAAGTCAAGAAAAGAGGGTCCTTTAGGACTACAGAGGGGAAATATTCAAGGCTTGATTCTAGTTACAGAAGAAGAAAGAAAACAAAACTTGACTCAGTGGATTAATGCATTACAAGGTTACTGTAAGTGTTGTAGCTTCTTATACAGTTCAGAGATGAACTTTGAAGATAAAAACTAGCTCCTAACTCCTTTTGCCTGTGTGTGTCATAAAAACACGCCAGTGTTTGGGGAAGAGGTCAAAATATTTTTACAATTCTATGGATAGTGTAAATAAAAATTACACATTTGCTACAAGATACATTGTTTACAAGTTATTTCCCTTAGCATCATTAAATGGCTAGGTAACATTTCTAGCCATTTTCCAGCAGAGGGAGTCTGTTGACACCAAGTGAGGACACCCAGCGTAGCCCACTGCAAGCAGCAGTTGGAGATTAAAGCCAATTACAGTGCCAGTAGGAGACAACAGCAAAAAACCCATAACCAAGAGCACAGGACAGTATGGTCAAATTTTGCACCGTGTTGTTCATATATGACTTTTGTTGATATGAAGGAAATCAATATACACCAAAACCCACGGCAGAGTTTAGTCTGGTATTAGAGATTGCAGTATTTACCCCGTGGTCAGCAGAGGACCTTGATCTGACTCTAGAGATCCTATATTGCTGAATCACTAGTTGGTAGCTCCTTGCTGCAGGCATTTCCCAAACTATCCCCCCCTCCATTTCCAGGATGCACCCCACACTCCCCTCCTCTCACCGCTCAGAGAGCTGCTGCAGTGGCCCTGGGTGCCCCCACCCACCGGCATACTGAGTGCCCAGGCTGGAGGGAAGGGATGAGCAGCAACCCCTGCAAAGGGATGGAGATCCCCATGGCTGCTGCTTTCCTTGGTGTCAACAAGTGACCAACGTCAGAGACAGCTCACCCAGCTCCTGCCCAGGGAGCTGCTCCTCCTGTACACCCAGCCAAGCTTCTCTTCACCTCTGTGGCAGCCCTGGGGGTCACCAGCTTCTA
>NW_009607892.1:18485-19621 GCF_000690535.1 Cariama cristata
GGTTGTCTGCGTACGCTTCTCTGAAACCTTCCTCTGGTACTTGCCTGTAGCTGATGAGCTGGTCCTGTAGGCCAAAATGTCCCTATCACCACTACGGGATCTGCTGCTCCCAATGCTCCGTCTTGCTCTCTGTATTTTCAATGTTAAATACAAGAAAGCTTTTAGGAAGCTCTCCCCTAATCCTTACTATAGGACAGATAACATATTTCTTGCCTCAGGTTTATTCTGACAGAATAATTATATGTGAGGTCAAAAGTTTCTCAGTGAGAAAAAGCAATAGCATTTTTTTTCTTATAAGCAGCACATGCTATTCTATAAACATAAATGTAGAAAGATTAATCAAAGCCTTTACTTTTAGCAACTTTTTTTTTTTTTAAGGAACATTTTCCTTCCAGAGTGTGTAAGTTACATTTAGCAGGTCTATACAGGTTTCTGTGAATAGTTTTGTGACTCTTCTTTCCTTGCCAGGTGTGCAGATTGACTTTTCAAACCCAGACCTCATACTGCCTTAACTAGCAAAAAAATCACCATTCCTCCTACTCTCCTATGTCACCCAGAAAAAAATAAACGTTACAAGTACTTTTCATATGCAACATAACTGAAAATAAGCCATATGTTAAAATACATTTCAAAATATCTCCGTTCATCAAACAGAGTGAGCCGAGTGGCACATCTACCTGCATTTCGGATGGTCCAGTTCAGAGTTCGACCAACGCGGGGAGGTTTGTGCCACTTTGCTGGGCTGCGAACTGTGACGGCGAAGGGCAGGGATGCACTCTTGTCGGGCAGCTTTGCTCTGAGGGTACGTCTGGCAGCGGGACAGAAATAAGCAGCTGGGAAGCAGCAGGGGTCTTAAACCACTCAGCTTGTTTGCACAGTTAATGTGAGATACAGTCCTCAGCCTCTCACTATTATTTCAGAGGAAATCTGGAGACATAAAGCCATACTGAACTTCCTTCTTCAAATACATACAAATGTGTTACTTGCAGGGGGATTACTCATGGTTGTGAAACGAAGCACAAATGGACCTGTTGGCAGGATCAGTTCCTATGTTCTGTCAAATAAAGGAATACATTTGCTCAGAAACAAAGAGGAGGTAAAACAGCTTAATTTCTTAAAACAATCGAAGTCACAGG
>NW_009607892.1:19710-26433 GCF_000690535.1 Cariama cristata
CCCAGGATCAAAAATCACCCTCTTTCTCAATCACTGGCTTGCTAAATTACTTCTCATTTCATTTTTATTATGCCTGTTCACCAAGGTACCAAAGAACACTTTATATATATATATATGCAAATACATATAAATACATATACTGACACATGCTGGCAATTAGACATTTGTACCTCTGCATCCTCTGGGAGAAGTGTGCTGTACTGCGGGTTTCTCTCCACCACTCCCCCTGCCTGGCCACAAACCATTATTTTTCAAGCTGCCCCTGAGTTTCTCTGCATTCCCTCAACTTTCTTGCTCAGAAACAGCCTTCTCCCTGTCACTCCCCTGCTTCCCTACAACGGCCCTTTCCTACAAAGCTGTTTAGCTGACTGCCTGTGATCCCATTACATCCAACATCGCTCTGCGAGTTCAAACTCACGTTCAAGCGTGCATGTGTTTGTGACGTCTGTGCCAACATATACCAACTCACGGGCCGATGGAAATTTCAATGCTATGGGAAACCTGGCAGAGAGGCAGGACTGGGTGGGAGTCAGCACTGTGGAAGTGGCCCTGCCTACCCTGGCAGCACCAGCTGGGCTCCTGGGTTAAAGCAAAGGGGAGGAAGAGCCAAGCGAGTTAAGGCTGAAACACCACTGCAGCCGTAACTCGGCGGCTACCTTGGGAGCAGGGTTGGCGAGGCCAAGGATGAGGAGCTCAGGTTGGGCTTTTTCACGGGGCTGTCCAATTAGGGCATCCCTGGGGAGAAGTGTGATGGAGAGAGCCCAGAGCTGCCTTTGGGAGGGAGCTGGTTTGTAAGAAGTGTTTTGGGTTGATGGCAAGGACCTGGGCTGGGGGTGATGTAAATTTGGCTACTTCGGGAGGGCAAAGATTTGCTAAGTGACAGCCAGGCAGGAGACTGAAGGATCCAGTTCCCAGGGAGATGGGATGTGTGGCCATGCCTGCGAGGAGCTGGTTGGGAGGACAGTGATTGAGGGGAAAGCATCTGTCTCCAGGGAATATTGCACTTGGACACAGAGGATGTCATGATGCTCAGATGGCCTCCTTCCTTATTACTGCTCTTTCTCTTTCACGTGTATGTAAATGTGTGTATGGGGAAAGCTTTTCTGCACCAGAGCTTTTCTGGTCCTGGTGTCCCATGGGATGAAGATTGTTACCACAAGAGCCATGTGCCCCTGCTCGAACAGGAGGACGTTACTTGCCTTGCTGAAGAACAGCCGAGGGAAAAGAGTGACAGGAGGAAAAGGAGCCACGCTGGCTTTCCAACCTCTCCGTCCCTCCACGCTCACCTCCCACAGCTGTGCTCCTGCTCTCGCTTTCCCTCTTCTCCTGAAAAAGCGTTTTTCCCTCTTTCTCCCTAGTTTAGGCTACAGCTGGTGCTTTTCATACCCCTGTTCAACTGGCCAGTTTTCTCATCCTGTTCTTTCTGCCTCATGTCTCCGTCCAAGGGGTTGTTCACCCTGATGTCCTCCCCTGGCCAGCCCTCTCTCCTGACTCACCCGAGGTACGTGCTGAACACAGCAAGTGAGTCACAGAGACACAGAGAGCACAAAAATTAACAAAACAATGAGGAAGACAAAATTGCATCATAACTTCAAAGAACACCATTAGGTTTACAAAGTTAAACTCTCGAAAGCTGGACAAATCCAGACCTAATGCTGCCTTTGGAAGCGTAGTTCAGCCCCCCTTCCCTTCCCCCACGCAACGTGTATTATGTGACATGATTTAATCATTTGACTACATACTGTTTTTCCCACAGGACTAGCGTCTCGTTTAGTGTAAACGCAGGACAGCGTCTGGGAATGAAGCTGGTCTCTACATTTCCTGGACTAAGTGTGTGACTGGGAGCACCATTTATCACCGCACAACCAAGATAGTGTGCTGAATTCAGAGCTGCCAGCTTCTTCGTGAGGTTTTCTGGGGTAGCTTTCCTGCAGCCTCTGAATGTTTCACAAACATCATCAGTGTGCATTAAAGGTGAGGAGATAATGATTTCCAGGGGACTGGGAACTTTTTATTACGATCCGCTGCACCTTTTTGAAGACTCCGTTGGCCCTGACAATTGTTCAGAATACTTCATAAATTAACTGCCCCAGCAGACTTCATTTTCTGTTCTGAGTGCTTGGTTCTTCTGTAAATCTATAACCTAGATGTCTCCTACCAGGTGCCCCAAAATAAGAAACCATCAGCCAAACACAGACATGCAGGTAACTCATCTAGAAACGACCAAGGAACCTGATGGAGGCAGGGAGACTTCCTAGTTCTTGCAGGTGCCGTTTCTTTCCTCAGCTAGCAGGTTATCCCCTGTTTTCCCACTGCTCTCTGCCTTAGATTTCCATGTCCCAGTTTCTGCAACAACCGATAAACTAGGACTTGGTTTGGTATTTGACCCCAAGTGAGTACACCAGATGAGCTCTCCGTCACCTGACACGACTGAGAAGTTACGCTGTTGTGGATTTGTTTGACTAATCTGTTGCCAACCATCTTCCACTGAAAAACGCCAGGTTAGTGCACGTCATTTTCCCCGGTGTGAATAATCTCTTACTTTCTAATTCGAAACTTGCTTCGTGAGCTGAACCGTAGTAGAAAGAAAAGTCATTCCACATTCTCAAAGCTGATTTTCAGGCCTCTGTGTTGGCATTTGCAGCCCTAAAATCATCTTTGCTCTTCTTCAGCTCATACATGACAAGACAAGAAGCAGCAAAGATTCTTACTCTGCAATGTAGGAACAGGGATCATCTTTTTTCACATGTTTGTACTGAAGATGACCTCACTTGCACAGCTCTCAGTATCAAGGCAAATATTCAGTTCAAGTACTGATACTCTGAGAAGAAAAATTTTCGGGATCTGCAAACTACTTCTCCTAGCGCTTTTGCTTTTCCCAGATCTCTCTGTTTTGAATTGTCATTATATGGAAATGAAGTAGTCTGGGGAGAAAATTCTTACCATTAATATGTTTGGCATTTCTGGCTTTATTATACTAGATTCCCCATGCCAAATTGCTAGGTTAGTTCAAAGGACTCTAATCAACTTGAAACATAGCCAATTACCCAGAATTACAGCTTGTTTCAGGTATTGCACCTGCAGTTCCTCTCTTAATGCTGAGAGGGGTAAGATGAGCTCTTTTGACTTCTTTTCTCCATGATTGTTTTTACATGTTCTTCTAGACGAAAGACTTTTGTAAGGGGGGGGGGATACATTTTTATATGCTAGGAATCAGCTTGACAAATGGCTGATTAATGCACAGAGAGGATACAAACTTGAAAAAAATATTCTTCTTGAAAATTTCTTAAAAAGGTTTGATAAGCTACTGGTAAAAAAAGGAAAAGTACTTCAAACAACATCTACAATATAACTAATTATTAACATCAATAATTTTTTAAAGTCATGTATAATGTAACAATATTTTTTTACTGATGTAGGATTAGGCCTAGAAGCATTTTTAAATTTTACAGATTTAAATCTGTATCTTCTAAATCCCTCCAAGAGCAAATATCCCTACTACCACTCCAAAAATTGGACTGTCATAAGATGGGTCTTTGTATTGAAATTCACTTTTTATTTATTTTGCTTGTTAAAAGTTGTGTTAAAAACAGAATGTCGATGTTTGCTTTTCCTCAAGTCATAGCCAATGCATGTATTTGCTCTTTATTCAACTGTTGCATAAACTTTGCAAGGCCAGAATTATTTGTTTAACTTTCTGGGCACTCTGTGAGGAGATCAATTATTTTATCAGTGTCAGGTACACTTCTGTGCTACATTTCCTCAGCAATAAATTAGGTGTGGTGCTACAAAGGCACCTACAAAGAGCAAACCTTGGACTTGAAATGTCCAGGGGAATAGATCAATGTTTCACTTCAGTTTTTACCCAGAAATGTCATGAATGTGTCCTGTTGGTCTGGACTAGGCTCAGGAGGTCCATGGTTTAGCTTCATCCCCTGACTGTACAGGGCTATGACCTGGCACATCTCTAGGCTATAACATGGTGGTATCAAACATGTATAACCCTAATTTGACTATAACGTGCTCCTGAGTATTTGGATCAAGGCATGGATGTGTGACTGTGGGCAAATGGTGAAGTACAGAGATATAGTTGATGTAAGTTCCTGATACCTATGACAACTCTGATGAAGTAAAAGAACTAGGTGCTGTATTAAATGCAGTGTAATAAACCTGGGGGGGCTTGGAGCCACAGACATTTGGCCTTGTAATTTGTCATTCAGGTAATTCCTGTCAAAAGCAATTCAAGCACTACTTGCAAATTAATCTCACAGCATTTAGGCATGCATTTAGGCTTAGCCACGAAGAAATGTTTTTATGAGTTGCTTCACGTGTAATGCTCAATATCAGCAGTGAACAACCGAATGAAGCCCATAAAAAGTCTCCTTTGCAAGCATCTTAGGGACTCAAGTCCAAAGGAGATTTATTTAAAGTGTGTTCCTTAATGATTTTTGTGAATTCTATTTAGTTTGACTCCAGCAAGAATGGAAGGATTCCCAATTATGAAGGAATTTTCCAGGCAAAACCAGGAGGACACAAGGGCATACGGAAATAATAAGTTTGTTTGTCAGGTGGGCAGACGTAAATGATGCACCTGGGCCGTATTTTTCAGAAAATCTTGCTTTTCTATTTTAGAAACCACAGTTTTTGTCTGCAGTTACTTGATAGCTTGTTCTTACTGAGTTGGAGAGGATACACAGTATGATTACATGGTCATTTTACCATAGAGCAACAGCAATGTCAATCACATCAAACCTATGCCATTCAAGTATTAAACGGTTGTCCAGAATCATTCATAGCACAAACTTAACAGTCACTACAACGTTAAGCATCTAAAGACAATTGTTCTTTTGCCAATCGAGACGTTGAGCGGGAAGAAAAGTGGAATAGATCCGATATGTTATTGGTTACAAACTGGTAAACTGGATCTATTAGTAATTTTAATTGTCTTTTATAATTGTATTGTAGAAAGCAGTCCTGAACAGGCAGGAAAACAGCTGTGATCTGAGCGAGCATTTTTCACTTATTTTACTTGATTTTTACATACTTAAATTTTCTTTAAGATACGTGCCCTTGTTTGTATTAATTCTCAGAATACATTGTCCTGGTAAGCAAGCCAAGTGTTATATAATTTCTTGTCTCCTTTGACCAGCCAGGGTTCGGGAAGCCCACGTAGCCCTTTCAGAGATGGGTGGATGCTCTATTTCTCCAGCTAGAGAAGGGCTCAGTTGCCTGCCTGTGCGTCAGACATGTATCCTAAGCTTGAAACAGGTATGGTGAATTAATTTCCTAACTATGGAATAGGGTAAAAAGAATAAGATGAAAAGGAAGGAAGGTCTGATTTTGACTGAATGTCGCAGTGCTGTTGGCCTTTTGCTGACCTTGGGTAAAAAATTGCAAAGGATGCTTTGTTGTTTCTGTAGTCCTTAACAGTTTTACAGAATATTCTATGTGTGCACTTCTCTGTGGTTACTGTAATGCACACTGCAATGGTCCTCGCAGAAGTGCAGAATCCCTGCAGGGTCTCTGGGATGCTAATTGAAGTTTTTGACATTGGAGACACTAATCACTACTTAGAATCACTTTTAAGTCATCTTAAGTATGGATGGAAGTAAGGAATCCCAGGAAGTGATTTTTGCTCCATTGCCAAGACAAACCCATCAAACTAGTGCTAAATGGATGAGGTAATTACAATTATCAGTTTCATTGACTGATTTGGTTCAGTCTAACTGAAAATTCTTCTGCAACAGAAGGATATCCGTTAGGTAGGAATTAATGCCATTACATTAGGTGCATTCTGCCATGTAAAAAAAATTGCAAAAGAAGTTGCTTAGACCAGGAAAGGAGAGCAGCTACCACAGAGGCTGGATTTCTGAAATACTGTTTACAGAGAGGTGGTCCTTCTGGAAAACATTAATTGTCTTTTTCTCTGTACTCATTACATCACCCAACTTGCAAAGGCATATGCTTGCCAGATGCTGAAGGGTATTTGCTGGACTACTATTTATCTGATAGTGAAAGTGTCACTTTACTAAAAAGACAGGCGTGAGTGGAGGTGTCTGAGAAGATAACCAAGGGTGAAAAAGCGTCAAACACAAATGCACTGTTGGTTTAAGTTTTAATCTTTACATGGAGTTAATTTCATCCACAAATTTCCCAGAGCAAAAACCTTTCGAATCATGAAAAGCAGAAATCTTCAATTAGGGGACTTGGGAGGGTCTCAGAATTTAGTCCGAGTTACAACTAGCTGGTGGGGAGAGTTGGACCTCCGCTTGGCTATGCCAACAGCCACACCGGAGGTCGGCATCACAAGAGTTCGATGCTGACGGGTGGAAACGGTCAAGGAGGCTTCTGGTGTAGTTTAAACAGAGCTTCAAAACCTGATTATCACAACTTCCTGGCAAATACCTCGAAGGAGGATTTTTCCGAATGTAAGTTGTGAGGATTTCGTTGGTGTTTTCTGCTGGCGAATGTAACAGAGGTGGTGCAGTGCAGTATAAGATGCCTTTCATTATACTGTGAATGATTCAGTAATGTCACTAACACCGTTTACTACAGCATGACATTTGCAAATAAAACTGTGGCTTCATCCTTTCATTTTTATTTTTAGACATTCTTCTTCTGGATTCAGGGCTCTGCCATACATTCCTGCGAAATTACAGGAACTACAGCCACGGGTGCTCATTTTCGTGGAGAAAACCACAGGGGGGAAGAAGGGAGAGGAAA
>NW_009607893.1:0-1271 GCF_000690535.1 Cariama cristata
GATAAAAGGCTAGATTGAAAAATGCAGCTGAATGCACTCAACACAAAAAGCGGTCCCTCATTCCAAGCCACGTGATGGAACAGTAACACTGGCTCTGCTCAGGACCAGAGAATAGGAAGATCATGCCCACCCTACACAGCATTTGCCCCTCAGTCTTTAACGCAATATCATCATTTTCTCTATGTGTGAAGGTGCAGGAAGTGCTGTGCAAAGCATCCAAGGCAATGTGAGAGCCTGTGCCATCACCGGTCCGAGTGGAGGTCTTGCAGGTGGGTGTTGCACGGTGGGTGCTGCGTCACGGGACAGTACATGAGGATGCAAAGCCAGGACAAAAGGGGGACAGGAGGAGCCAAACCTGGCACGGTCTTATTCACGTTGTTTATTGGGAAGATGTCTGGACTGAATGATTTCCAGAACTGCGGACAGTTATTGTGTCAAAAGGAACAAATTCATTCACTCTAAAAAAGAGCTAGGGAATGAACTAACATGAGTGCAGAGTGGACAATGTGAGACCAAGAGCTGTGATTGAAAATAGGGCAGATGCACCCAAAGAGCTGCTCAGTATCTAAGGTCGGAGTCAGATGGAAGGGAGGCTTTTAAGTCCAAATTTGCAATAAGGCTCTCCTCCCGTAACTGAAACAACTATTTCTTAGCCTGGGATATGCCCACATTCCTTTGGTTCTTCCCTTTTCACCTGAAAAGCCTTTGGACACCCACCACTGCAGTTACTCCAGCAGCATCCCATGCTCAGCAGCTCAAGAGCCTGAGCCTGCCCAGGACCGGGAGACACACATGGGGCTGCGTGTGACCGAGGCACCGTCAGGGCACTCCTTGTTGCCATCCAGCTCGGGCTTTCCACGCAGCAAACTGTGCAAACCAGGCCAGAGCAATGGGGTTTTGCCTGTGTTTGCTGGACAACACAACGGTTAGAGGTCTCATCCAGGAGCTGGGAAACCAAACTCCTTGGTCTGAAGGAGCTCAAACCTGTATCTCTTTGCTTTTGTCAGTGGACAGGCACTGAAGCTACATGAAACAATTCTGGGACACCAAATCTCATTTCTCTGTATTGTTAAATTGTTATCACAGCATTAGCTTGGGCTACCTAACACTCTGGGTGGCCTCAGGGCATGAGAGTGTTCGTGGGCACCTTTAATTTGCTAGGAAAAACGTAACCCAAAATGTTGGGTACTGTGTCTTTGTGTGATTAAGTGGGCTTTGTTTTGTTTTGTTTTGTTTTTATTAATCCCATTAAGATATTCCTTCTCCATATT
>NW_009607894.1:0-270 GCF_000690535.1 Cariama cristata
CGTCACCCGCGGAGGATGCTTTTCCCCCCGCCCGCCGCTCCCCGGGCGTTTTCTGAGCTTGCTTTGGCCGTTGTGGAGAGAACGTGACCTTTTCGGTAAAAACATCTTCCTTTTCTCCTTGACAGCTCCTGCCCGATCGGTAAATATTTTTAACGCTAAAAGACGTAATTCGGTCCCATTAGGCACAGCGAGCGTGCCGTTGCTGATCCGCCTCATTAGCGAACGCCCGGGAGACCACGGAGCGGTCCGGCCGCCGCTGGCAGGCGGTAA
>NW_009607894.1:307-1759 GCF_000690535.1 Cariama cristata
CGGCGGTCTGTCCGGCCAGGAGAGGCGGCAGCTCTGGACGGGGCATGGCTGTGGGTCGGCGCTCGCTTTTTGCTCTCGGATGCGCTGCAATGCTGCTGATGCTCTTGGGCGTTTGGTTTTTTGCAGCATGGGCTTCCTACATGACCAACTCTCCGACGCTGATCGTCATGATCGGCCTGCCCGCGCGTGGCAAAACCTACATGTCCAAGAAGCTCACCCGCTACCTCAACTGGATCGGGGTGCCCACCAAAGGTGCGTGCGGGGGCCGACAGCTCGCCCCGGTGCGGGGATGGCTCTGCCCTTTGCCAAAAGCGGTATGAGATCTGTCTGCAAAATGCCGTCAGTCTCACGCGCTTGTCTCTTGTGTGCGAAGTGTTTAATTTAGGAGTGTATCGCCGGGAAGCAGTGAAGTCTTACAAGTCCTATGATTTCTTCAGGCATGATAACAAAGAAGCCATGGAAATCCGCAAGTAAGTCGGCGTCAGGGGGCTGAACCGATCCGTGGTGGTCTGGTTAGTCTCGGGTCTTGGCAGGCTGTGTATTTGAGGAGCACAAAATAACATTTAATGCTCATGAAACCAGGGGAGGAGGTAGCGCAGCCGGTGCAGGGATCCTGCCAGAGGGGCTGTGCCTGGGAGTTTTGTCATTGACTTTGAGCCGGCACAAAGAGCAGGGGCTGCGAATGCCTGGCGATGAAGCAGGTTGTAGCTACAGGTGCCTGGTGGTCTCTGCAGAGCCCCTGGGCCCCTTGGAAAGGTGGAGGGGTAGGTGCTCCACGGGCAGAGGGAGAAGGTATTTAAATCTCTCGCCGGTGGTTCAGAAGCCTTGCCGTCTGAATACGTTACGTCAGCTCTGACAATACCCATTTCTCTCCTGCAGACGATGTGCCTTAGTGGCTCTAGAAGACGTGAAGGCTTATCTCTTGGAGGAGTGCGGGCAAATAGCTGTAAGACTTTTCTGGACTAACCGTGGTTTTACATCTGGGCAGTTCAAAGCTGCCCAGGGCATTTGGGGACCTGATTGTAATCCCATATGATTTGGGGCTCCTCTAAAAGCCTTAGATAAATTTGCTCATTGCTACTTGTTCATTTTCTGGTAGGTGTTTGATGCGACCAACACAACTCGAGAAAGACGAGACCTGATCTTAAATTTTGCTAAAGAAAATGCTTTCAAGGTAGTGCTCCTGTATTTAATTTGTAGTTGGCATTGCTGCACCCAGGGACATTACTGTTCCCTGGGGCAGGAGCTCTTGAGTTTTGATTCAGGGTAGAGTTCTGGACTCTGACGTATGCTTCCTTGCCTTCTTTGTAGGTGTTTTTTGTGGAGTCTGTCTGTGACGATCCAGAAGTCATTGCTGCCAATATCCTGGTGCGTGCCACATTTCCCAGGCTCGGCCGCCAGCGCCTGCCCTGGGAGCTCGGGTGCTCGGTGCAAGGTCACCAGCTGCGGTAG
>NW_009607894.1:1790-5740 GCF_000690535.1 Cariama cristata
GTAATGCCTGCAAATGCCTTGCTCTTACGTTTGACCTTGGAAATAAGCAGCCAAGGTTTGCAGGTTTATAAAAGCTAAAGATGCAGTTAGTTATGCGAGAACATGGAAGTCAAATGAAGCTGAGAAATGTTTGACCTTGAAGCGTGATTGCTTGTCAAGGGAAGGCAGGCAGCGAGTGGCTCGCAGGGACAGCTAACAGCGAGCCAGCTGTGTCTGTGTCTGTCGCAGGGCCAAGCACTACAGTGCCTTCAGAGTCGCCCTTTGTTTCCTCTCCAGGAGCAGGTTTTTCCACAGGGCAGCGTTAAACAATGCGCATTTGTTTCAAAAGGGAAGAATAATGTTATTTTGTTCCCCGTTGAGTTTGCTTAACTCTCACAAAGCGGCGCTGTCTGTTGATCAGGAGGTGAAGGTTTCCAGCCCAGACTACCCAGAAAGAAACAGGGAGAATGTGATGGATGATTTCCTGAAGAGGATAGAGTGCTACAAGGTCACTTACCAGCCTCTCGATCCCGATGCATATGACAAGTAAGCAAAGCCCTGGCATGCGTTTTGTCCTTGCACACATGAGCTGCTTTGCTTTGTTGCTGCCGTTCTCTGGCTCCGGATGCTATAATGTGTCTGCTGGAGCCTCTGCTCTCCCAAAGTGCAATTGCTTGTGTGAAGGTGATATCCTCGGGTCCCAAGTGATTTGAAAGGATTTTTCTCCAGCGTACTGCAGTGTAACGCAGCACCTTGTTTAAGCACGGCAGTTCAGTGTCTCTCCTGTCTGCTGGAGCGACCCAGTGGCAGTGCTGATGCCTTTACTAGAGGATAAATAGCTAAATTACACCCGCAGATGCACGTGCTTCGTTTTTAAAACCAGTCGTGTGGGTGTTCTTATTTTATGTTGACTCCAGAGATCTTTCCTTCATTAAAGTGATCAATGTGGGACAGCGGTTCCTAGTAAACAGAGTCCAAGATTACATCCAGAGTAAAATCGTCTATTACCTAATGAACATTCATGTCCAGCCGCGTACCATCTACCTTTGCCGACATGGTGAGAGTGAATATAATCTTGTTGGCAAGATTGGTGGGGATTCTGGTCTGTCACCGCGCGGGAAGCAGGTATGTGTTTGGCAGCACCCGGGTTGCTGTGTTTGTAAAGTGTTGACCAGGGTGAGAGCCGGGCTCTGCATCCGACTCCTGCGAGGGGCAGCCCCGCAGCTGGATCTTGCCGCGACAACCACAGCCCTTGAAATGATGCTTTTAGCGGTGGCAGCAGCTCCTGCTCCCTCCTAACCTCCCCTGACTTTTTATCCAGTTTGCTCAGGCGCTGAAGAAGTTCATCGAAGAGCAGGAGATTGTTGATCTGAAGGTGTGGACGAGCCAGCTGAAAAGGACGATCCAGACAGCCGAGTCCCTGGGGGTCACCTACGAGCAGTGGAAGATTCTCAACGAGATTGATGCTGTGAGTGAAATGCTGATTGAAGCCTTTAGCTTTTTTAGATGGAAAATAAAGTTTAAAACCAAATTCATCACAATAAAAGGGACTATTTCCTGTTCACTTATAACCGTGTCCATGTATAATGTACTCCAGCCATCACCATGAGGTTTAGGATGGTTTGGTATAGGGCTGGCAGTACCTGGAGCTGCCAGACCTTGCTGTGAACGTATCCAGCTGGGGTGGAGAAATAAAATAAGATTGAACAACCCAGGCGTTTGTCACGCTGTCATGGGTGGACAAAGGTTACTGCTCCTGCTCTAATGCTTTCGGTCAAAAGAAACGGCAGGCTTGTTGCTGTGGAAATGAACATGTGTTTTCATCCCTGGCAAACAGGGGTTTTGAAATACACCCAAAAGTCCGTCCTCTTCAAACCACCCTGGGATGTGCGGTACTCAAATGCTGAGTGTATGGCTGTGTCAGATAACGATGCCTAAAATTTCCGTCACGCGAAAGGATTGCTGATCTTGGCCACTTGCTTTTTCTTTTCTTCCTGTTGCATCGTTGTGCCTCTGAAACGAAGTGTGTTGTAACAAGTTCTCCTTCCCGCAGGGGGTATGTGAAGAAATGACCTATGCAGAAATTGAAGCCAAGTATCCAGAGGAGTTTGCATTGAGGGACCAAGAGAAATATCTTTATCGCTATCCTGGAGGCGAGGTGAAGACCCTTCAGAAATAACAATAAGATACAGTATATGTAGAACAAATACGTATGTGTAGAATTGGAGGACTCTACTTAATTTTAACTCTTTCTGCTGATATTTGTATGAGAAACTGAAGATGTTAGGATCTCCAGTTCTCTTTTGGAGGAAAGGTTTATTGACTGACTTCATTGTGGTGTGCAGACGATGCCTTTCTGCCATATTAATTGGGCCACTTGCTGTGTCCCTTGATGCTCCCCTCAGACACCAAGGGGTTTCTGCATCCCGCTCGTTTGACCAAGGCCTGACCTGTCCCTGAAAAACCATCTGGGAAAGAAAATGATTGTGGGTGTGGTATGGAGTCATTTCTGGTTTTACCTCGCAGCCTTGTTTAAGTGTATAATTTACTGGTTTATTTGTTTCTCTTACCGCACTCACTGAGAGTTACCAGTAATCTGAATCCTCCTGTAATCCAAGGGTTGCTGATATTAAATTTCACCTTCTGCTGTTTGGGCTTTTTTTTCTGTATTTACCAGATCATCCGTAACTTCTGCATTTTGATATTTTAACTGATATTTTCCTGAATGTGAAGCTGTGTTAATTGCTACTTCTGCTTTAAGCCTCTGTTTACAAAACCCCTTGAAAAATTCCTGTTTTGTTTTTCAGTCTTACCAGGACTTGGTCCAGCGCCTGGAGCCGGTAATTATGGAGCTGGAACGGCAAGGCAACGTCCTCGTTATCTCCCACCAGGCGGTTATGAGGTGCCTGTTGGCTTATTTTCTTGACAAGAGTGCAGGTACAAAAATAAATGCATGATGTTAGGGGCTGGCTTCTCTCACTGCTTCCATTACAGAGCTTTTGGGAGGGTGGCTTGTAATTACTGTTTTGATTTTTCACAACGGAAGAGCTGCTTAAAAAAGAAAAAAAGAAAACATTTCTGAAATGCTTTAACCATTGCGTTTCAGTGGTGCACGGAGCTTAGCAAGAGGCTCTCTCCGCAAGAAATGCAGATGCGTGCGCTGCTGCTTTTCTGCTCAGCTGTTGTTTCTGGAGCTGTTTCCACCAGTAGCACTTACATAATCTGTAGGGCATTATTTTTTAATGAAAAGAAAAAGTTTTCTGATGCACTGGTAGCCTGGAAGGGATGGCAGTACTGCTACATCTCTGAGAAATGCTCTTCCCTTGCATGGCATACTCGCCTGGAAGCTACTTCCAGTCTGCTGCGAGCTCCTTTATGAAGCTCCAGTGAGTGGTACTGGAGTTTAATAAAACTTTTAATAAAGCTTTAAATAAAACTCCCGTGGGTCTGTGGCGGCTCTTGCCACGGTGCTTTCCCACCCGTGTGCTGCTGGAGGGGTTTCCTCTGGCTGGCCCCGTGCGTTGGAAGCAGTGGGGACAGTCCCGTCCCACTGCTGGGGGGGCTGGGGAGGGCGGTCGAGGGGCCCAGGGGGGCTGTGGCACCGCCTGCGTGGGCACCAGGCGCTTCTGCGGTTGTTGTCCAATATTGGTTATGGGAAAGGTTCCCTCCCGAAGCCTGGGGAGAAGGGGGGTGCCTGGGGTGATGCCCCCCGTAACGCCTGCCTCTCTCCTAGACAAGCTGCCCTACCTGCGCTGCCCCCTCCACACCATCCTCAAGCTCACGCCCGTTGCGTACGGTAAATATTGTTTGGGTGGTTTGCTGGTTTGGTTTTTTTCCCTTGGTTTGTGTGTGTATGGATCTGATGGGCAAGTTTGTGTCCATGTGCGGCAGCAACCGGACATGCTGTAAAAGCTTCTGGTCCTATTTTTAACATACGAAAAGGTTCTGGGGAGAGGGCAGGTTTTGGGGGC
>NW_009607894.1:5796-8316 GCF_000690535.1 Cariama cristata
TGTTCTCCCATGGCCGCCCTTTTAAACAAGTGATAATTGTCTGTGGATTTCACCTCTTTGTGCCTCCAAACTTTAACTTTGGCGCCAAACTTTTGGATTTGGCTCTGGGGCGCAGTCGGTTAAACCTGGCTTTTCCGTATAGCCCCGTGGTCCCCGTAACCCGGGGCTGTGCTCCGGCAGGGAAGGTCAAAGGCAGAAAGCAGCTGAAGTGTAAAATGCTGTTAATAGGGTGAACTGTTTATTTATCAGCTGTTCTATTTTTAAAAAATAAAAAAATAACAAATTTATTCCTGCTCATTTTCCATGCTTTTTTCAATATTTAAAAAAAAAGGTTATTTAATAAGTTATGCTTCCTCGTATAAACTTGTCTTTCTTTTTGGTAAAGGTTGTAAAGTGGAGACGATTACCCTGGACGTGGAAGCAGTGAACACCCACCGCGACAAACCCTCTCTCAACTCAGTAAGTCTTGCTGCGCAGCTCTGGCTTTTTCCCTTTTCAAAGATAAATAACTAAACTGAAACACTCTGAAAGACCTGCCGATTAAATGGCCGATTGCTTTCAGTGACCAGAAAGGCTTGCTTCAGAAATAATCCCCAAAAGCAGAATTAATTGTAGGCTGCATTAGTGTGCTTCCCAGGCCAGGGGGAAGATAAGTGTTTGAGCTATGGTAGGGAGCGGAATGGGCACATTTAGGACAGATTTTTTAATTCCAGGTCTCGTTCTCAGTTTTTAATGAAGTATTTGTTGTTGGTGCTCGTTTGCATTACTTGTGATAATTTTGAAGAGACTTGCCACCATGTTTAAAGTTGAATTTTTTTCATTGTCTTGATGAGTTTTCTCTTTCTAAAGCTGCAGACGGGGTAAGGCTGGGCTCTGGGTGGGCTCTCGGGGGCTCTGGGCAGCGTCTGCAGCCCTCGGGGGGGCCAGGCTGGCTGCCGTGTGCCGGTGCCTGGCAGGAGTGGAGGTTTTTCCCTTGTAAAACACACAAGAAATCTGCAGAGACAAGTGTTTGGTGCAAGGCAAGACTGCGGTGTTCCTCAGCCTCGTATGTAGCAGAGCAGGAGGAGGTGGGTCCAGTTTACCTCCCTTGCACGGCAAATCTTCTGACAGCAGCAGTGGAAGCGCTTCAGGCTGTGGCTTTATTTCTGAAGTCCTGTCTCCTCCGTTACTTAAATAACTGTTTGGCCGTCCGCCTTGTTCAGCAAAGCACAGAACCGCCTGCTAAATCTGTGGCAGGTGCTGCTATTTTAGGTGCTCGCTTTTGCAAACGCTGTTTTGCAGAGGGACCGCTGTCAGGGAATGCTGCTTAGCGATTGCCTGTAATTAGCTTCCCCAATTAAAGAGCGTGAACCAACTCTCTGCTGTGCTAGCTCATGGAAATCTAAGTGCGTTGCGTTTTAAGACCTTTTGGTATATGTGGGCTTTTAGCTGCCTCTTGTCATTGTATTTTATAAAGAGAGGATGATTGCGTGGGAGATGGTTATATTTTTTTTGTCCCAGCATTTGACAGTCCCTGATGCCGAGGGACCATAAACTGCACCTGCGGCCGGAGGGTTTGCGGAGCTAAATCCAGCTGACTGCAAAATGCTAAACTGAGGGTATTCAGCAAGATTTTCATGGCTGGTCCCGTGCTGGGGGTTTCCAGTCGGGCATTTATCGCTTTGCGACTTCTGTGCGATGCCTGCGCTGAAATCGTTGCTGCCTGCTCGGAGAAGTGGGAGGCTGTTTCTGTTGTTCTTCGCTTTACTTGGGCAATGCGGCTGCTTTGGGGGAGAAGAAACACAAAGGAGGGAAAGTTTTCTATTTGCTTATTATTTTTTTCCCCCTAAATTGATTGTGGGGAGGAAAAAAAAAGAAAGAAAAAACCCTGAACAAAGCCAGCTAAGCAAAAAAATCCCAAAGGGAAGTAAAACTGCTAAAAAAGCAGACTTTTCAGTGGACTCTGGGCCGGCCAGAGCGGGTCATTTCCCACTGCCGGTGCTCAGCTGGGGCAGGGACGGAGCGGTCGTCCCAGCACAGAGGGATGCGGGGTTCACCGAGCCGTGGCCCCGGCTGCCGGGAGCTTCGGGGTACCTGCGGGCAGGGATGCTGCTGGTGTGGTTTTAAACTGTGGTTCCCCTTTTCATTCCTTGCGGTACCCTCCGTCTGGGATCAGAACAAGCTTCCCGCCACCCAAACCCCTGTAAGGATGAGAAGAAACAGCTTTACACCATGGGCCAGTGCAGACACGGTAAAGGGCCCGTGACATTACAGCGTTGGGAGCAAACCTCTCGACCTGCTGGGGCCTTGCCCGTCCCTGGAAGCTCGAGATGGGGCCGAGCAGCCGCAAGTCGGTGTCCAGGTGGTACCTTCCCTACATTCCCCCTCCCCACCATCACCCGCAGCTGTCAGTGCTCATCTCTGAAATACAAACCTTTCCCAGTGCCTTGAACACCATCTCTGTTCCTGCATGAAAATCATTCTGGATTAGACCCCCTTTAGGAAAGAAACAAACCCCCCCCCCCCAAACAACACCCACCA
>NW_009607894.1:8347-28550 GCF_000690535.1 Cariama cristata
ATTAAACTAGAATTGTGTAGCCAGAGGCTTTCAAAATCGGGTTCCATGCAGGCGAGCTTCCATCAGTGCACCAGGGCTTTGGCAGGGTGGTTAACTGGGTAATACCTTGCTTTCTGGCAAAAACCTGATTGGAAAGAGTTACAAATACCCTTTTCGTCCTAATTTGGTACTGCAGCCGAGTGCTGCTCTAGCCCCAGCGCGACTTGGTAGGAAAAGTTTGCGTCCGTGATTTTGTCGGTGCCCGTTTCCCTGCAGATCCTGACATCGGGAGCTTGTTGAACAAAGTTTGGGCTCTTTGGGTGCCCAAATTAAAACACCTTGACTTGTGGTGCTCGGCATTTCTTCTGGCTTAAAAGCACGTAGGTCCTCATCAGTGTTGGATGCAAAGCCCCACTTGTTTCTTTGCTCATTTATAATTGTTTCATCAGGAGTTTTCCTGTGCCTGGGGGAGCACAGGCAGAGCGGGCTGCCTGCTGCTGCCTTCAGATGAGGTGGGAGAGGAGGTAGGGGGGCTTTGGGGTGGTCTTGGCCCTTGGGGACAGCCCCTGTTACCAAAGCTGTTTGAAAATAAAATAATTTTGGATACTTTAGAGGTTAATGTTTTCAAGCCGGTCAGTGAGCCCAGCTTCTTGTTCTCCTCTGCATTAGCAGAGCAGGTGGCCAGAGAGTAAAGGAAGGGGCTGTGCAGCACGGGTGAATATTGCCGGTGTTTTCATACTCGGTGAAGAGCAGGAGGCTTAGGCATCCCAAAATCCCGGGGCTCTGGTGGGAACTGAACCAGGCAGGGCTTTGCATTGGGGTGGGTTTGGTCCACAGCAGTTCTGGATGAAGAATCTGAGCTGGAGAGGACCCTGACTGCCCGAGGTCTTCATTTGTGGGTGTCTCCAGCTGGGGTTCCCCATCCCGACCGCTCCCTGGGCGCAGCCGTACCCTTTGTAATCGTAATGTGGAAGCTCTGCCAGCTCTGGGATGAAGGAGCATTTGGTAAGCCCTGGGTTGTGGGGCTGTGCGGGCGGTGGGGAGTGGGGCTGTCCTGGGCCCTCCTGCCTGAACGGAGCCCCCGAGGTGGGGGGCGGTGGGGGAGGTGGCCGGGCACCGCAGCACACGATGGCCGTGCCCTGAATCCGCTCCTGCCGTGGCACAGGCCTGCCCTGAGCTCCCTAACGTGAAATCCTTGGGGTTGCTTCACTTCTTTCCTCGTTTGCTTTGCTGCTTTTACGATTATTTTTCATCTCCTTTAAAAGGCACTATGAGCTATCCTGTGCTGTTTCTTTTTCCTTTGCAGCCTCAAGGGGGAAATGCTTGCCTGTGAGTACCACTGAAAGCAGCTTGTATGTACTCCCTTTTGGCTTAGTAAGTAGGACTTCTCTTGATTAATGTTGCATGGAAACTACTTTGGGGATGCACAAAGGCATGGAGCAGAAGGAAGTCTTTTGCTGTGTCATAACCTGTCATTAAGGAGGACCTCGGTGTTACCAGGCTGAGCCCCCTGGGCCGGGGGCTCCAGCTGGCCTCGCTGGTGCATTGTGCTTGGGCTGGCTGCCTGCAAAAGTGCATTTCGCCCCGAGCTTACTCCGTCCCTGGACTGGGATGTGGGACGGCTCCGTGCTGGCACTGCCGGGCTGAGCCACGCACCTTGCACTGAGCGGAGCTGGGTCCCGCGTATGTCTCCTCTCCGGGATGAGGTGTGATGATGTTACTGATCGCAGGGATTTTGCAGGAGTCGTTGGATCGTAGCCTGGATGGGAGCGGTGCTGCTCAGCCCCGGTTTCCCATGACTTGAGGGAGCTGGGTGGATTCAGTGTGTGCTTGGAAAGCAGCTGGGCAGATAAACCTTTGTGTGTGGTGGCAGTTGTCACCCAGTCCTCACCGTCACCTCCCTGCGGAGACATCTTTGAATGGGAGTGAAGAGAGCAGGACTGTCTTTCCTCTACGCTAAGGGGAGGACATGTCCTCGTCTGTCCCCCCTCTCCAGGGAGCCAGCAGCCAGCGTCACCTGCGAGACCTTGGCTTCTCTCTCGGCCTCCAAGGAAGGGGCTCGGATGAGACCTTGGCTGCTGGCCCATGCAGAAAGGCCGGAGATGCCCTCGCTTCGCCGTGCTCCCGCCGGCCCCGAGGCCTAGCCCTGCTCTGTTGGTGGCTGCGGTTGGTGGCTGCGGCAGCCCCCGCCGCAACCCCTCGCTTGGCTCACCGGGCGCTTTGCCTGATGCAGTGCATGCAACGCTGATGTTTTTTGTCTCGTAAAAGTGTTTTGCAATTTAGGTGCTCTGTCTGGGGGCCCGGCTGTATTGCACAGCGTGGGGCTGTGGGACGGCTCTCGGCAGCGCCCGTGACACATCCTCCCCGCGGTGCCGTGCTCGTCCCCGTGCGCCGGGGTGACCCACAGCCCCCGGCTGCCCCCACCCCACCCTGGGAGGGGGGCGGGGGAGCAGCGGGCTGTACCGGGGAGCACCCACAGGTGGTGGTGCCTAAGGGTGGGCTAGGAGGCTTCGGGTCATTGTGCGTGGGCTGCCAGGGTCGTTGCTGACCTGCTCTTGCTCTCAGCAAAGCTCTGCTCCCTCCTTGCCTCTGCCCTGGGGCTTTGGGCAAATCCTCTCACTCTGGGTGCTCTGGCATCGAAGGGAGAGCTGGGTTTGGTGCAAGGAAAGTGAAGTGTAGCTGGTTTGGTTTCCAGATGTCAGGTGTTAAGAAAGGATTCAGGTTCGGGTGGGGATCTCACTCCCGTTTGGCTGCGGCAGGGGGGGGCGGGGGTCTCGCTGCCGTAGGAGGTGAGGAAGGCGCAGCTCCTCCCTCTGCCCAGGTAGCTTCCTCCGGGCCTGAGAAACTCCTGCTTGAACGCGTTTGGCCGTTTGGATGTGCAGTTTTTATTTTAATTGCACTTTGTCCTTGAAGTGAAGCTCTTCCAACAATCTTCTCAATGCAACTGCTCTTTCTCCATCACTGGTATCTACACACACGTCACAGGACACAAAGGTATGGGACTGATCCTAAAGTTACCTGCCTCTGTCTCCGATTCTCTAGTTTGTGATAGCATTTTTAATAATGCTGCAGAATTTTCTTACTGACTGTCCTGCCAAAGCTGTGGAAGCGCACAAAGCGTCAAGCTGAGACATTGCTGTAGAGCATCTCCCACGTGGGGATGGCTGCCCTGGGACTGGTCCAGCCGTAGCGCCGCAAGAAGGGCGCGTTTCTCCTGGGCTGCCCGTCTGCCTGGGTTTCAGAGCCCTTAATGTTGAAGATGAAGGGGAAAAGGAGAAGGAACCTGAGCTGGGGGAGCTTGTGATAAATCTGATAAATCGTTGTTCCTATCCTATACTGACTAATGTTAATTTAGAATAAAAGCAGAGGAAAGTTATCCATAGGCTAAAAATCGGAGCCTTCCGCCTTTGGATTTGCCTTTACTCTGGGCTGAAAGGAGCTGTGTGGTTAGAAAATGAATGTATGTGCCAGCTTTGCAAAATTACTTTTCTAACATTGCGCTTGAAGTGTTTCTTTTCCCCCTATGTTTAAACAAATAACACAGACTTCTTAGGAGGGTTTGCGATAAATGGAGGTAACTTGGTCCATCGTCCTTGATTCCAGTACAAACCTCCTTCCTTCTTAATGCTGGTGTTTTGCTTGAGAAAGTGGTGTGTGAGCAGCTGTTACGGATTACCTCTGTCTGATGATGGTTACTTTTTAAGTGTCATTGTCAGGAAAGCTGTTTAGATATTTATTATTTTTTAATTGCAAATAGAAAATGTGTAGGATCTGGATTTGCTGACTGTTGGATTTGAAGTGTGGATGTCTACTGTTAATTGTCAGCAAACTGGCTCCGTAGCTGTGCCGTTTTTTTGTTGCCGAACAGTGCCGGTTAGGTAACAAGGCAGATTGCAGGTATTGATTTACGCGTTGGTTTGCAGTCTCAAACTGGGCACTGACGACGGGAGCCTTCCGAGCACTTTCTGTGCTCCGAGCCGTTGCGTGAGCAGCAGCTGTAGGAGATCCCGGCTGTCGGATTTTAACTGGCGTGATTGTGCATTTGTCAATGTCACTCACGTGTGCTGACCCCAGCGCGGTCCTGTTGTCTGTTGGACCCTCGGTGAGGCAGCAGAAGGAGTTTTATCAAAACTGAGTATTTAGTGTGGTTAATATGCAGAATGATTAATGTTTCTTACATTTGTCCTGGAAGCGTACTTTCCTATGGAGAAGATAAATAAAAGCGAGTAACCCTGAGTAACCAACCTGCTTCGTTATCGCCTGCCGTCCTGCCAGGCGCTCCAGGAACGCTGAGCTTGCAAGGTCCCGGGCTGAGACTGGGAACCCTTCGCGCGGAGCTTTGCAAGAGGTTAAGGGATGGTGCAAAGTGTGAAGCGGCTCGTTAGGTCCTTTCCAACCTAAACGATTCTATGATTATTTGCTCGGGTAGAAGTAAATAAGTAAGTAAACCCTCGGGTGGTTACTGTCACATAGAGCAATTACATGGAGCTGGTTGGATCCACCAGCCGCTGGCTGCTGCCAAGTGTCCGTCCGTCCATCCCCAGCACTGGGCCGAGCTCTGCTGTCCCCTGCTTTGCCATCTCCTGGCTTACCCCGCGTGTAACCTCTACCATTTATCTCTTCTAGAGGATGGCCGGTTTAACAGTGTAGAGGTTTATGCTTTCGTCTCGGATTCGGCTGGGATTTCCGTGGCTGGGAAGAGCCCTGCGGATGGGACTCGAGCATCCCCGGAGCACAGTGAGCCCCACGCCGCTTCGGCCAGTACTCTCCTCTGAAATGTGTTTTTAGAGTCTGCCTGTGTCTTTTCTTTCTGAATGCTGAAATGTCTGTTAATGAGATTGGAGAAAATTTATTATGGAGATTTTTCAACTTCCTTTTAATATGTGTGAGCTGACGTATCCCTGGGCTTTCTGGGACACTAAAATAGTGTCCCATGTCTTTCCTCCTGGTTAGATGGCAAAATTTAACGGCAGTGTATGTGAGGACAAAATGGTCATGTCCACACTTGCTGAAGCAGCTTTTCTTTGGAAGGCGTGTTATCACACCAAATCCCCGGGTTTGTTTTTTGTTTTTTTTAAACTGTTACATTTCCAAGTTCAAACACAGTTATTGTGTTGTTTAACCATCAAAAGAGCTCCAGGTGTCATTTGACTTTGCTTTCGTAACTGCTGATTTGCATCCCCCGATCTGAGCCTGTTCCTTTGCTTTGGGAAGGCTTTTTGCACGAGGGGTAACGCAAGGCACTCCTCAGGTTGGCAAATCCTGCAGGACGTCTCCTGTGAGGGCCAGAAGGGAATAAAAGCTCCGGTCACTCTGGAAACAGCATAGCTACCAGAGCTGTTGAATCTGAGCTCGAGTCCTGCTTTAGCTTTGCACCCTGATCTAACCCACATTCTCTCATTTTTCCTGGGTTTTGTGGACTTTTATCTATTACAGCAGACAACGGGAGCATCTCTTTGCTCAGTGTCTGAGAACAGCAGGGCTGCGTGTGCAGGGCTTGCAAGGAAGCACATGGTTTTTACCAGTTGTCTTTTTAATGTACCGAATTTTAGGCCCACGACAAGTTTTTTAAACCTGCCTATGAATAAGCTGTGAATGTTACTGATGTGTAATGCTGCCTTTAATAGAGTTTAAGCTGCTTTAGTATTTAGTGCGTAGATGGTGAAACTCCCCTGCGGTGCAGCTCGTGCGATGGCTGCCCGTTACTTAAATCCCTCGCTGAGGTGCGGGGGAAGCAATACCCCAAATTTTCAGTTTTCTCCCCCAAGTCTTGACTTGTGTTTTGCCAAACTCCATTTTACTGCACTCCTGTTCTTGCACTAAGGGCAAAATCCCCAGGTTGGGTGAAGAAAGGAGCATTTAGGAGGCTGTTCTCGATCTGCCATTTCCAGTCCCTCCAGGAGTTACACGAGGAACTTCTGTGGGACCCAGGTTGTTTATTATAAATGTGTAAAATAAATGCCGGCCATACGCACAGTAAGGATCTGTGCCTGAGCAACGTCGGTGCCCTGGCTGCGCAGCTCAGCAGCCCCGAAGCCTGAGGTTTACCTGGGGATTTTGAGCTCCAACCTCATTATTTTAAACACTCCTCCAGCTTTAATTTGATAAAGCTGAGATAGACGAGGCCACGGCAAAGGCCCAGGCACTAATCCTGACCCCTTAGGATTTCTGAGGAGCAGAAGTGTGCGTTGATCTAAAGCAACTGTGCCACAGAGGGACGAAATTCAGTGGGTGAGAAACTGAGATTTATTAGTTTTGTTCCTTGGGCTGTTCCCACAGGGCGCAGGTTTGCTGCAGCCTTCTGCTGTCTGTTCTTTGTTTTTAAATGTTACAGTGCTTAGAAATAAGCCAGAAAAAAAAAAAAAGGAGGAAAAAATGTTGGAGGAAGAGGTTTATAGCCTGTTGCATGGTAATACTCACTGTGACTCCCCAGGAATGCTCTAAACGCACAAACCCGCATCGAGCTGGCTGCTCCGACCGAGAGACCTGCTCTGCACGGAAAAAAGAGTAGAAATGTACTGTAGGATGTTTACGCGTAATATGCTGTGATAACTTGCTAAGGAGTTAATTATATTTGTATCATGAGCAGTTGTAAGGAGATAAAATATGTATTTTTTACCTGCCAGGATTCATGAATGTAGCTGCTAATATGTTGGCGGTCATAACTTTTTTTTTAATCACTGCTAAAAATCAGGTCTGCAGTTTTGGATCCCTGACTGTGGGTCCCTGATTCCTGTCGAGTGGGTCCTTGCTTTGGCCATGGGATGGAGCCCCTCCGCTGTCTCTGCAGATGGCAGCGTTTGTGCCTTGGTGTTCTAATTAAAGCCTAACTATAGCCTTTTCCTTCTGTATTTTAACTTCCAAAAGGTGTAAATACGTGTGTCTGGAGCAGAGCAGCAGTAGATTTGCGATCATTATTTTGCCGTGTGGGTGAATCTTGCCTGATGTTGACAAGTCCCAGGGTCCTGCCAAGCCCCCAGCTCCCGGGTTGGCCGGACTGGGGTGATGCCAGTGAGCCCATGCGTCTCCCCAGCCCCAGACACGCTGGTGAGTCCCTATGCCAGATATTTCCTTGAAATCACCTGATTTCCTTGGCACAGTGCGTGCAAATACGCCAGAATAAACAACAATTGCACAACGTACCTGACCTGAGGATTAGCAGTGGTTTGTGCTGTCAGTCGTACCGGAGCTGCTGGCTTGGGCTGGGCAGGCAGAGGAGGTGAATTTGGAGGTGTGGAAGTGGGCTTGGTGCCTTCACGAGGATTGCACCACAAGTGGGGCTTTTTTTCTGTATTCCCCTGACTTTCTCTCCCCTTCTGTCAGCAGAGGTGGTGGTGGCTGCTGTCTCCTTCGGTGAGCAGTGGCAGGGCCACCCATGGGACCTGCATCGCTGTCCCTGAGCCGCAGCCCAAGGCTGGCTGGCCCATCAGCGTTATGGGTCATTTTAGAGAAAAATGATCGCTCGGGCAAAACCCTTTCCATCTCTGCTGCCAGTGATGGGGAAAATTGGAAAGTGAGGAAAAAGGCTTAAGACCAGCCCGGGTACCTTGAGCTTGTGTACGCTGGCTGTGACGTTGGAGCTGCCGCTGGCTGTATGGCATCCCCTTCCCGGTAGCTTGGCGGTGGGTGACGGTCAAGGCCAGCCCAGCCGCCACGCGCCGAGGAGCAGCCTTGGGAGGAGAAGCATCGCTGCCAGCGCTTCCATGAACCGCCTGCCCCAGGGGTATGTCCCAAACCCGCACCCCATGCTCCTCGGATGGGTGCTGGGCGAGCGCTGCCGGTGCCCCCTCCACCTCTCCTGCTGCTCCTCTGTCTCCAAACACTGTTTGCGAACTGCATCTCTCCATTTAGTGTTTAGCGAGATGGATGTTACGTGTCCACTTGCAATTTTGCTACACTATTGCTTTCTAATGTTTTTTTAGGTTTTAAAAAAAAATGCAATGTATGTAATCTTGTGCTGTGTGTAAACTTGAGCATAAATATCCTATCAGCATTTATTTACAATAAAGAGATTTTAAAAAAAATAGATCTAGTTTTCTCTGTTATTTTCCATTATTGTTTGCTGTAACTACCTGTTGTGTGCTGAGTTTGTGAGATAATGGTGAATTCGAGGGGTCTCTGGAAAGTGTTTGGAGGAAGAGGGTCTGCAGGGGAGGGCAGGCATCCCTGGCTTTTGGGAGGTGGGTTGGAAATGGTGAATGCTGCAGTTCCCCTTCCCTCATCAATTTTAGGAGTGTTTTTTATTGGAGCTATTGGAATTCAGATTGTCAGGTTTTCCATGGAGATGTTAGGGTAGGAACACTCTTTTTAAAGCACATCTCTTTCTAGGGGAAAAAAAAGGTCAAGAGGACCAACTGGTGTGACCCTGCCTGTGATTTCCATCTTCTGCAGCTGGAAACCAGCTGGTCCTGAAGGGACTCACCAGCCGCTGCCTGAAGAGAGGCAACCTTGGATGTGGTCAAGGAAAACCCCTTTTATCCTGTTTATCCTGCTGCAGGTTGAGGAGGTCTGAGGGGTGTTTAGCAGCTGTCGGAGCAGGAGATGGCTCTCGGTGTGGCTCTGTCCTGGCTGATGCTCATGGTCATGAGCACCCTGTGCGGGTGCTAAATAACCTTCTGGGTGCCCCCAGGGAAGTTGCTGATTTTTCAGCACACAAATCAGCTTGTTCTGAGTCATCTGGAAAAAAAATAAATCTAGAAAGCTTATGTTTGTGTTTGCGATTAACTGGATTCTTGTAAATATTCAGTGGAGGTCAGTGCCTGCTTGAGTAACGAGGGGCCTGTTGTGAGCAAGCCCCCGCTCGTGGGGCGAGGGCAGGCAGCCTTTTGCCGTGTTTTACAGAGTAAGAACTAAATCCGTTTCATTGTATTTTGGCATGGACTCAAGTGAACTTCGGAAAGGTAATATATCCCACTTGGCGTTAGGAACATGGTAAATTTTTCTGGCAAACCCCCTCAGATTTGGCAGAGCAAATCAATACCTGCGAGAAGCACAGCCTGGGGTAAGAAGTCCATTGCCAGGTTCTTGATGGTGATTCAAGCCTGGATGAAGCCGTGCAGCCAAAGTGCAAAAGGAGCAAATGGTTACAGCTCCTGCCAAAACTCTTGTTACCGGAAAGTGACCCCGCAGCGACGGCCGGATTCGGGAGCAGCTTTCAGCGAGACGAAGGGCAGCGGGGTTCCCATCATGGACCTGGGCATTCAGCTCGGAGCGATGCTCCCTGGGACCTTGGGCGCTGCGGAGCTCCAGCTGCGGTGGCTTTAATGGGATTAGGTGGAGCTGGTTAAAGAAAGTGTAATTTGAATAATGACCATAGGCTTTTGAGGTCAGAAGTGATGAGCTCATGGTTGACGTGCCCCAGGGTGAAGCAGTCCTCTTGGAGGCCCCCATAGTGTGCCCAAGGTCCCTGGGGACCAGCACCAGCTGGGTGCTATTGCTGCAAGGTGGAATGGGCAGCATCCTGCTCAGCAAGGATCATTTCAACAAAGAGTTGGCAGCTCTACACAGAAAACAAACAATTTCAACATCTGCTTGGGTTGCATTCAGTTTTCTAGTGTTTTGCTTTATGGGTTGAATAAACTACTTCCTTCTTGCTTAGAGGAGGAGTTAATGATTTATGGGTCAACTGGCACAAGTCTGGTCTCTGCAGAATTCAAACTTTTCTGCAAGGAGCCGTATCTGAGCGCGGAGGCGTATCCTAACTCCTCCTTTAGCACGGCGGTGCCTGGGGCGGGGGGACTGGACGAGGACAGTCATCGCTTTGTCTTGCAAGAGCCGAGCACGCTGGGTCTCTCCATCTCCTGCTGCCAGACCTCCAGGTAAGAGACAGCTTCAAGCCGTACAGCTTGAGCTGGTGTTGCTCTTTGGAACTGGACTGGAGCTTTCTTGCAACGCTAGCAGGCACAAAGATTAGTAAATTAAACCAAGAACTGTAACGAGGATCGAAGGAAAGTCAGAGGAATGAAACAGCCAGGAGAAAAGAGTTAGGTCTAGGGCAGAAAGCATCAAGGCAGAGTCGTTTCCAGGAGGAAGGTAGGCACTTGGAGCGTACATAATGTCGGGAGGGTCTAAGCTCATAAATGATGAGCCTCGAAACAAGGAGAGGACTCTTGCTGATCTCTAGAGGTGCCAGGTTAGTCCAAATTGCTCTTAAATTCCATTTTGTAAAGCAGTTCGGTCTCCTGAATGACTTGTATGCTTTACAGCTTTACTCCAGTTAATGTTATTTGCACAAAACTGATGAATCTTTTTTGTTAGATGCGTCTCTCTCTCTCCACACGTGATTTATTGTTAGGAGACTGTACTGACGCCAGCAGGATTTCATCTGACTATGAATTTACTTCCAAGAGATTTGTTATTAAAACAAAATACTTTATCGGTATGCTAAGTTTCAGGGGACTTTTTCCAGAAAGCATAGATAAACTCGTGGCCTATTAATTTGGCTGGTTGGCTGGGAAGAAAACTATGTTGGCAATATAGCGTTTTTAAGACAAACCTGACAAGCTACAAAGTATTTATGTTATGGTTTGAGTGGAGCTGTTAGTCTGTCTTTTTTTTTTTTTTCAATTTTATTTTAAAATTTTAATCAAAAGCTACATTCTCAGAAATGCAATTAAATGAGACTAGTGGAACAAAGCCTATGGGAATTGCTTAACATCTGCAATCAGTTGTCCTGTTTATGTTACATTTTCATGTCTCTGGGTCTCGTCTGCTGGTGCCAGCCTTCCTCGCCCAAATCCAGCTCTGCCCCAGCTCCTCCGCGCTGGGTCTCGGTCCCATCGACCGGAGAGGAGCCGGCAGCGGAGCTGCTCCCCTCTCTCGCAGAGCGCTGCGATAGCTCCTGCAGCTTCTGGTCCCCAGCCACCAGTGTAGGAACCACTTGGGGATGGAGAAATGAGACCCGTCCGTATCAGCTACGGTTATCCTGAGCGTAAATACCCCCCTGCTATTTTTACAGATATTTGGCCAAGGAAAAGAATGTGGTAACTTCTCTGGGATCTCCGGACAGGAATAAAGAAAGATGCTAGCATTGGAGCTGGGGAGGCAGAGGGATCGCGCCACTGTCCTTGGGTTATTCCTCACCGCTGCTCTTGTTGTGGCTGTCCAGAGTAAGTGAATGAGTCCGTCGGGATAAACTAAGATCCCTCGAAGGAAAACCTTTTCCTTGGGTTCACAAGACTTGGATCCTTCTCTTTTCCTCATTGCCTTTGCGTTTCAAGAACATTGTACATCTTTGTGATCAGAATCCATCTTCCTTTGCCTTTTTTTTCCTTTCTGCATCAAACGGATGTAAAATTATTCCAGTTGAAAAAGGAGCAATGGTTTATACTGGCTGGGGAGAGGAACGGGTTAGTCTGGACTTCGTGACCAGCCTTTGAAACTGCTGGATGAGGTGTGAGGAGCGAACAGGACCTGGTGGGGTGATGCTCCTCCCCTGTCCCGGCCGGCCTCAGCCATCCCCAGGCGCAGGCTGCGCTTCTCCTCTTTGTTTCTACCCATAAGGAGCTTTAAGGCCACCAAAGTGTCCTCGCCTGGACCTTCAGAGTAAATCAGGCCTGAACTCCCACTGCTTTTCCTCCCAGCATCTTTCTGATGGAGTTTCTGTCGGTAGGTGCCTGCGATGTTCCGCCACGTCTCCCGTCTGCAGAACTCAAAGAGCAATACCATGGCATAAGCACATTTCCCTATAATTCAGTGGTGGAATACGTCTGCCGACCAGGTTACATGAAAAATGTGAATACCCAAAACGTCCTTGTTTGTGGAAGGAACAATAGGTGGCACGGATCAAAGGAGATGTGTTTACGTGAGTATATTTTTGGGTTGATTTTTGATTTTGTTTTTCATTCACTGGTGCTATTGGCTCATTTTGTTGGAGCAATATCCAAAGTGACCCCATGGGATGGCAGGGGTGACCTGACATGAAGCACGGGCTGTATTCTGCTAAGTACTGCCAGTGACGGCAAAAGCTGAAATCTGCTTTGATGCTGGCTGTGCTTGATTGCTGACTCCAAGGATGCTCTTCTGCTCAGGCACTTTGTAACTCCTGGTTCAAAAAAAGTATTTCAAACTTGCAGTAGGAGGATCCTTTAGCTGTGAAGAAATGCTGTCGTGCTTGCCAGGGTTGCTGCAAAACCCCAGTTATGCTGCAGAGGCTGGCCGCAGGTCATGACAAGTCTTAAGAGCATCATGAATCATGGAATAATTTAGGGTCGGAGGGGAAATCCAGAGGTCTCTGGTCCATCCCTTTGCTCAGTATTGGAGGATTCTTTTTGCTTTCCTGCGGCATTTTCCCACTTGTTCAAGAAAGTGAAATAAGAGCTAACTCCGGTCCTGTTGTCCCCCAGCAAAGCTGTGTGCCTACCCTGGCGAGCCGGCCAACGGCAGACTCCTCCTAGCAGGAAGGTTCATTTTTGGGTCAGCAGTGAACTTCGCCTGCAACACTGGGTAAGCCAGGAGCACGCACGGCACAGGTCCTCTTCTTCCCCAGCAATTTTTCTGTAGTCTTTGCCCTCTAGGTTAAAGCCTGGGCTGTCAGAAGCCTTACCGGTGTGGGTAATGGCAGACTGTGATGGAAATATCTTTTGAGCTTTCCTTTGAAATCTTGAAGACTGATTGAGTTTTCTTAATCTCATACTTTGAGGCAGTTCTTCCCAAACTCGAGTTCACTCTCCTGGCCCTTCTTCAACCATTTCCAATGTTTCAGTGTCTTTTCAAAGAAAAGGCATCAATACTGAACTCAGAGCTGTCGTGATAGCTACAGCAGGCTGATGAAGCAGACGTTTTTCCTTGGAAACCATGTAATTTTTTTTTTTTTGTTTAAAAAAGTGCCTTTGTCAAAAGCCAGCATGTCATTGAACAAATGACATTGATGGCAAATTTCTGATCAGCTGTAATTATGACAAGGAAGCCAAAACCATCCTGATGGTGATGTTATAGGTGATACATCAAAACTGAGTTTGTCAAGTAATTCTCTCTCTCCTGTTTCACACAGGTACAGACTGGTTGGAAATTCTCAAATTCAGTGTGTGATTAAAAACGGGGTTGTTACATGGGACAGAGATGTTCCCACCTGTGAGCGTAAGTAAAGTTCCTTAATTGATCTACTGCTTAAATGTTACTGGGGATGGATAAAGAAGCAGTCACATTGCCCTGCTGAGGATTTCAGCAGTTTGATGCATGGTTAGAGTCTGGAAAGACTTTTTTCCTTTGTATTTTTCTTCCTGCATCATCCTGCAGAAATATTTATTCACTGTCTGGGAGTAAGGCAGCTGCATGTAAGACTGGTATATCCCCAAACCACTCGGTGCCTGGGGCAGAGCTCTGTTGCCTGTGGGCTGGCGTGCCTCTCCCTTGAGACTTAACTTCTGACCCTTCTGGCACCTCATCTTTCAACTTTTTCTTACCAGACCTTTGGTTCAAAACTAATTAAGTTCTTTCTCTCTTCTTCTTCCTTCCCTCTACCATTTCCCCCACCCCTTCCCCAGCAATACCCTGTTCACCCCCTCCAGAAATAGCTAACGGAGAGCACAACGGAGCTGGCAAAGAGCTCTTCGAATACGGGACATCCATCACTTACAGGTGCCACACCGTCAAAAGGGGAGAGAAACCTTTCTCGATGGTGGGAGATGCTTCTATTTTCTGCACAACCACGGATAATGTAAATGGTGTCTGGAACAAGCCAGCCCCGGAGTGCAAAGGTGAGCAGCTCCCTCGCACGGGGTGCGGTACGTGCCTGCAAGCTCACCCAGGCGCTGCGGCAGCACCAGCCGCAGCCCACTGCCTGGGCTGCCAGGGATGTTTTCGTCCTTGGAGCGGTCTCTCGCCTTTATGTTGCTGGAATTACCTCTTGCAGATGAGACCCTCTGGGTTTGGTAGCAGTAACAGGAATTAGGGTCTCCCATCGCAGGGACCGCTACTGCTCACGGTCACCGAGTCGGCAGGGATGTGGGGACGGGATTTTGTTAGTGTTCGCAGACCAGCTGAGGCATCTGGCCAGCCAGCCTGTGTAAAACATAACGCCTACAAAGAATTCAGAAACCTGCTGTCATACCTCCTGCCTTTCTTATGTTCTTTATACACTTTGCCTTCATAAAACAATGCTGTCATATGGAGTAAGGAGTTCAAAAATACCACGTCAGCCTGCTACCTTGTCATGTCCATTTTGAGCCTTTTTGATGAACACATCTTATGCTACGGGAATGTTTTTAACACCTTCATCTCCCCTCTTGAGCATAACTGCTGATTTCCTAAGTGGTGCCGTTTCCCTGACGCAGTGGTTAACTGCGAGCATCCCAGCGTGGAGAACGGGAAGCTGCTGAGCGGGTACCGGGCTGAGTACACCTACAGAGACACCGTCATGTTCGACTGCAACTTTCGCTACACCATGAACGGCAGCGATGCGTCCACCTGCAAAGAAAACGGCCGCTGGGACCCTCCGTTGCCACTCTGTCAGCTCAGTAAGTGTCCTGGACCGAGCGCTGCTCCGCCTCATCCAGCAGCTTCACTGAAGTTCCCACCCATCTAAGAAAGCGTTAGGTCATGAAGGTGATGGCCCCGAGATTTAACTTTTTTCTTTTTTTTTTTTTTTAATGGCTAATCTCTCTGTAGCACTAAAGTGACTTTAGGAATTTATGACTTGGGGCCATAGAGACTAAAGCCTGCTCCCATTCAAGCTGGTGAGCCTTTCGCAGTAGAATTTAAAGGGACTAAATTAACCTTTCCATATTTAATATTTTTAAAGTTTGTTGGTAGAGCCTCAGATATTATAAACTTTATTAGAAATTACATCTCATTATGGCAGTGAAAATTACCACGCAGTCCAAAATTATTTGTATGTTTTCATTTGTCCCCTTTGCATTCACTCTTTAGCGTTACTGAACGCAGACAATTAAGCGCATCTCAGAACGAACGATGTGAACCCATGGTTTTTACCCAAATTCTCTCTTTGGTGTTACATGCCATTATGGGCCTCGCTGATTTATCACTGGCAATGTCCCTAAATTGGAATTTCATTCCTAGGTAGCTGCGATGACCCTCCAGATGTGCCTAATGCTGTCAAAACAAAACTTGCTGGCAATCTCTTTCCTGTGGAGACTGTCATTACCTACGAGTGCAGGGAGGGCCACCAGTTCAGCCCGGGAGAAAACACGCGGCACATCAAGTGTCTGCCGGATTTTACGTGGACTGAAATTCCAGATCCTTGCAGAAGTAAGTGTATGTTCCTGTGGCTGGCTTACCCTTGTGATTTGACAAAATTATTACTGAACGAAGAAGCTGTACGTGGTCTGCTGTTGTGCAGATCGCAGGGTGGGGGATGCTCCGAGTGCCCAGCTTGGCACGTCTCTGGCCTTTGCTGTGACTCTTGAACCCCTTTGATTTATTTCTCTGCTTTATTTACCAGCTATGCTTTCTAGTCCTGTGAACCTGTGGAAAAAGTCATTGCGGTGTTGAGGCCCCCTTGCTCCATCCGAGGGGAGGCTGCAGTTGCAGAGTCCCTTGCAAACACCCCATCCCTCAGGAGCACCCAGGGATGGCCTTGGGGCAGATTGAGTGTTGTGATGTCTTTGTCTTACAAAGCATTCATCCTTCTGTTTACAATGTTTATTTGCTGTCCTCCAGATGGCTTTGGTTTCACACTTGCTAATTTTTGACATTTCTCAGGAATTCATTGCTCAAATCCAGACATCAGTAATGGAAAGCCCGTACATGTATGGGAAGCTAAAGATGAGTATCTGTATGGCGACAGACTGGAAATTATGTGTAATGATGGCTACACTTTCAAAGGTCATGGCAATAGCATTGCGCTTCGGTGTGCAAGTGATGGGAGATGGGATCCAGCAGTACCAGAGTGCACTGAAGGTAGGTGAACCACGCTGACCTGGCGACTGCTTGTTTTTGACTGCAAAGGTTTAGGTCACTCTGTAGAGCGTAGTTGTCTGCTGACATTCGCAGAAAAATCTACATGTGGCCTTAGATGATGGTAGTAGTAGCCAAGGAGAACATTGCTCTACTGCCATGTAGCCCCAGACCTAGTCCTCTTGTGTTAACTTGAAGAAATAGGCAGCAAAAGATCCAGGTGGATCATTATATTGCCTGGGGACTGCTGAGGAAAAAGCACGGGTTCTGGCAGGGGGCTGAGCTAGTGTCTGGGGACGTTGGGTGTTGGTACCTCTTAAAGGCTTAGGAGGTTCCTAAGAAGCCGAGGAGACATCTACCCAGCTGGAAGGGGATGTGGTTTGTGCTTTTGGACGACAGCTGGCCTGGTTTGCTGACATGAGGCTTGGGAGCAGAGGACGTTCGCGATGCATTTCCCCTCAGAAGAAAAAGCAACAGCATAAATAACTGACACTGCTGAAACTAATAACCGAGCAATGGGGCACCATAGCAATACTAGCGAGCTGCTGGAAGCAGCCTGAGCCCCAAAGCCCAGGAAAACGTTGCCGGGGGAAAGAGCCCGTTCCACCTCACAGGGCAGCCAGCATGAGAGCATGGACCGTTCCTTGCCCTGGCCCTAACGCTGCTGTGAGGGGCTCAGCAGCCTCGTGAGTGCGGCTCAGCGGGGAAGCAGGGGCTGCAGACCTTGGGACGATAACGTTGCGTGATGCCAGGAGTCCCGGGGGGAGGCTTGGCTGAGCACGGACCCAGCTCTGCAGCATGCGCCTTTCCCAACAGCTTCAGAAAAACGTGACTGTAGCAGCAGAAACTCCTTTAGACTTACAAAGGAAGTGTTGAGACCTGCGTCTGGATGATAGTCACCTTTTTTTCCAGGGTTCACATGTTCTTGATAACTGTCTTCTCCATAGAAAGCATCTTTGCTGGAGTTCTTTCTGAAAATACATGACATCCTTTATTTCCATCGTTTCCAGAACGTCATTGCCCAAAGCCAGATATTGCTCACGGAAGAGAGGTTTATAAAAGCAAAAATGACTACACAGTTGGGACCCAACTGAGGCTGGTGTGTGATTCGGGCTATGTTCTCAGGGGCCAGGACTCAACCGAGTGTCAGGCTGATGCAGCCTGGGCTCCCCCGTTACCATTTTGTGATAAAGGTATGTGTAACGCGGTGCCGAGGAGAAATCTCGTGCATCGGTATTCAGAAACAGCAGTCGGTGGGTGACCTGCCTTCAGCATCTGCCTCTGGGAAACAGGACGGTGATCACTGGTTCGTGGGCTGACAGTGTTGATGTGGCTTCTCCCTGGAGATGTGACCCTGGTGGGAGCTGAGCGAGGAGTGGGAGCCTTGAGCTGCTGTAAGAGGCAAGAGGCCAGGCAGCAACTTCATGTGAATTTGCCACACTGCAAACATGAAGTTAACTCTTCTACTGATTTCCCAGAAGCGATTTTGGTTCTCACCTGATTATGATAGTTGTGCATTTCTTTTCTCATCAATTCCCTTTATTCCACAGTCTGTGGCCCCCCTCCAAAAATCACCAACGGGCAGCACTCTGGCTCGAGAACGGAGCGGTTCCCCTACGGCGCAGAGGTGACGTACAGCTGTGGGGAGGGTCTGTCCCTCGTTGGGGACACCTCCATCTACTGCACCTCCGACGATGGGGTGAACCTGGCGTGGAGCGGACCTGCCCCGGAGTGCAGGGGTGAGCTGTTTCTCCTGTATGGAATTGGACTGAAGCCAGGACCTGGGTAGGATGCTGGGGCTAAGCCCCAGCCCTGTTACCTGCCCTGGTCCAGGAGCTCCAAACCCAGAGCAGCTTAACGACCGTGCGGCTCCTCTGGCTCCTGTGCGAAGGTCTCGGCACCACGAGCTGTTCAGTAACACCAGGGACTGGTAGGGTCTCCTTGGGGGCCGCTGCAGGCAGCTGAGGGTCAATTCTTGTGTTCGAGTATAGAACTGATGCAGAGAGCACCAGGAAGAGGGGCTGTGGCCTGGTTCCCGGTTGTCCCTGGGGAAGGGCAGCAGCCAAACGCCCCGCTCCCACCTCCGCTCTCTTCCCGCAGTGGTTCGGTGCCCCAAGCCCACTGTCGAGAGGGGAAGGATGACTCCGCAGAGGTTCACGTTTCCCTACGGGGCGGCCGTGCAGTTCTCCTGTGATGAAGGCTTCGTGCTGCGGGGCGATGCCGAGAGCCGGTGCCTGGCCGACGGCACCTGGCACCCTCCCCTGCCCACTTGCCAGCCAGGTGGGTACCAGACCCCGACAGATGCCCTGCAACTAGGGCCAGGGGTGCTGCTCCTTTGAATCAGCAACAGGTTTGTAGAGCATTTTCTCCTCCATCTCCTCCAATTATATTTTTTTTGGCATGCATTTGCCTTTCAGTTCGATGCCCCAAGCCCCTGACACAGGAGGACCTAGTGATGTACCCTTCTAAATTATGGTACGAGGTGAATGAAACTCTGTTCTTCTACTGCATGCGTAATGGCCGTCAATCAGGAAATACACAAATTACCTGCTCAGCTAACGGCACTTGGATACCACCGCCCACATGTGTAAGTACCACCATCTGCCCAGGCCTTGTCTGTGTCTTGCCCCATTTATAGCCCGAAATAGTGCTGGTCCGATTTCGTGGCTGTTTGCTTCGCTCCGGTAGGGCTGGTCTGGGTGGGGGGCTGCAGTGGGAGGGGGATGCTCGGCACGTAGGTCCCTGCAGCGGAGTCCCATGCCCTCTGTCTTTGTTTTGGTTCTTTTAAAGAAAAAGCGTGATACCTGTGAGAAGATTCTTCAAAACAGAGAAGATTTCCAGTGTGGAGTTCCTCTGACAGAACTGAAAACTCTGCTGGAAGTCCAGAAACTGCACCTGGAGATCCAGAAACTTGAAAAGGAGCTAAAAATCACAGCGTACGGCTGACTTCTGTCACTGGTATCACAAGAACCATCCTCTTTGCGTGTTGAATAATCACGCTGACTGAGGATTTTTTTTTTTATGACCTCGTAATTTGTGCTAATACTTAAGTAGCCAGAACAAAATTTACCAATCAGTCAAGGAACAGACTGGGTCATACGGGGAGTCAGAAGGTGACTTCTGGCTCATTCCGTTGGAGCTCACTGGGTTAGGTTCGTACATCACTTTATACACGTCAAAGCTTTATGTTTAGGTATGGTTGTCACACTGGCAAGCGCGCGGTTAGAAAGGAACTGAGCGGCAAGTAAATTTTGGTGGGAGCTGAGCAGCTGGCGTGCAGAGAGGCAGTGCGTGGGGAGAGCCACCGGCCCACGCTCACCCCACGGCTGCTGCAACCCAGTACAGCCCCCTGCTACTCCGTCCCGTCGGTGTGAACAAGTACTTAACTGCCTAATTAGCTGTGACCCTCCGAGCAGGCACAATGAAGAAAACTTCAAAGCCTGTTTTCTAGTAAAACCAAAATGCCAGGTTTTCTTCCCAAGGAGGGCAGATGTGTCTGAGGCCGTGGCAGTGCTGCTCGCTGCATCTTTGTGTGTGCACCAAGAGCAGTTGTTGGGAATAAAAGTGGAAAGAAAGAAAGAGCTGATTTTTTTTCTGCAACATCCAGTAAAGCGCTCAGTTAGCGTGCATCTTGTGATCGGACCAGTACTCCTTCACCACAAGATTATAATAAAGCTGCAATTGTAATGACAGCTGTGTCTGGCTTTTAATAATTCTATCTACAGTAAAGGAAAGAGGGGCTTCGGTAATGATTGCTTGGCTAGGCACGGAGGGCTGCTGTTCCCTGAGCGCAGTGCGGGGCTGGGGGGGTTTGCACGGCAGCCTCTCCCCCCCACCTCGGGGTAAAGAGGCAACGTGAACGTACAGCACTGCCCAGCGCACCCATCAGCAGCTCCCGGCACTTCAGAAATGAGGCCAGGATCCCGTAAAGTGTTCCTAGCTGTAAAATAGCTTTATTCCCACTGTCCCCCCGGGGGAAGAAGGCAGAGCAGCCTTCCCTCCCATTGCACATCCTTGCTGGAGAGAGCTCAGGGAGGGCAGCCCTGGCCTTGGGCAGGTCAGAAGGGCTGGGGGGTGGCAGTGTCGGAAAAAGCCGTGGCTTGTCGGGCCTGTCCCCAACTTCCCACAGCTGCTTCCCCTTCCCCGGCACACTGCGGCGGGCTCTCGGCAGGGAGAGGCTCTCGCCTTCCCGCAGCGCTGGCCCCGCGCCCCCCTGCACCATGCCCGTGTTTCTCCGCCGGCCGGGGCAGCTGCTGGCGGTGGTGGTGCTTGTGATGCAGCCAGTTGGGGGTCTCGGTGAGTGTCGCTCCCCTGCTCCTTTTCTTTGCTTACAGATCAAATACGTAATAACGAGGTCAGTACGATTCAG
>NW_009607894.1:28660-36424 GCF_000690535.1 Cariama cristata
TTCTCCTCTTTAGCTGCACCTCTACATGCTTGCAAAGAGCCACCCAACGTTCCCAGGGCTTTTCAGAAGTCTTACGCTGGGGTACGCATCACCCCTGGGACCAGTGTTAAGTACGGCTATGAGCTTGTCCCAGGGCCGGGTCTCTTGTCTGCAGAACTCCTGGAGCTCAGAACTTGTGTCGCGGGCAGCAAACCACCCTTTCAATCATCCGTGCGGTAGCTCAGAAGCTGTTCCCAGGGTTGGAGGACATCCCTACGGTTTGGGGCTCAAGATGAGGGTGGTGGTAAGATGGGGAGAGTCAATTAGACAGGTACTAGTTTTTACCGTTTAATTAAACGGGTCATAGTTAGCAATATCGGAGTGATATCGGGTTGATACCAAGGTTGATGGTTAAGCCCTGATCAGCCTCTAGACATGCTGAAGGTAGCTGGTGAACTGTCGTGCATCCCGCAGGCTGGCTTCAGCACAGGAGAAGTGGGGATCTGCTGACAAATAGAGGTCTCTAGAAAGGGGAATAACTCGTAGCTTCTGCCTGGAAGCTGTCAGTTCCTTTCAAAACAGGCCTTTTGAGAAACCTCTCCCCCTTGCACAGCACACCCCGGCACCTCCCTGCAGAGGCATCTGCTGCTCCCCCGCTGCCAGCTCCGCCTTTACACCCTTTTTCTTTTCCTTCTCTTTTTAATTCACTGTGGTTCTCAGAGGTCCGTTGTCCCAATCCAAACATAATACCTAGTACTCACGTCCCAGTACCTAAGCTGGGGCCTGGGGAAGATACGTACGAGTGCGGCGACGATCTTCCCATGGGTGCTGGGATGAAAGGCAGCATCGCCAGCGCTGCCCTGGCGTGGGTTTGGCAGTGCCGGGGTCGCTGCTGTACCAGGGTGCAAACCGGGGATGCTTTTGACAGAGGCACGCTGTGGCTTGGTGACCTGCCAGCATCTCTTGTAAGGCATGAGGAAACCCCAGTTAGAGCTGCCTTTAGTTTAGTTTTCTTTGTTATTACAGTTTGTGACCAGCCCCAAAATATTTCTGGTGGGAGATATGGTAGCCGGACAGAAAGGTTTTTTGTTGAGACCTCAGTGGTGTACGTGTGTGCTAGAGGTTACACGGTTGTAGGAGAGCCCCTCCTTTATCGTAAAGCTGGAGGTGAGCTGCCGGCACCCTGGCATCACCCCACCCCTGGGTGCGCGGGGCGGTCGTACTGCAGCCTGCTAGAGCAAGCGCTGTTAGGAAAGGGCAGAAATAGCGTTTAATTGTGTGCAATGGAAACACTACGTGTTTGGAGTCCTGCTGATGAGGGCTGCTCAAGCACGCTTATTAACCCTTATCTCTCTGCCCCAGTTGCTGCATTTGTTAAACTGATTTGTCTTCTCTTACCCGACGGAGGTGCAGCGAGGGTTGGTCACGATAGCTGTATTCAGTCGGAATACCCCTGAAAAGCCCTGGTTTTTGGTGATCCACAGGGGTTCAGTGTCCCGTCCCAGACATCACACACGGACAGCTGAAACCTGCACAGAACTTCACCTACGGCAGCACAGCCACGCTCGAGTGCGATGACGGCTACGTCCCCGTGGGTGCCATCACCACCGTGCGCTGCCTGGGCAGTGGCAGGTGGCACCCGCGGGTGCCTGCCTGCACCCTAGGTACGCAGAGATCTCTTTTCTCCTTACCTTGTCTCCCATGTGTAATTGCCTGCTTGCATTTCACTGAAAGCATGTGCAGTGTTCGGAGGAGAGGGGTTGGGGGGGGGCACCACGGCGAGAGCTGCGCTGTCTGACGTTTGGTGGCAGGACTCCCCTCTGCTCTTTCATCGCCCCTGGGTAACGCGGCGGGGCTGGCCAGATTGGGCTGTCCTACCGTACATCCCATAAGGTACAAAAGTGTACGAAGATAAAGACTCGTTGGCTTCGCCACATCCTTTGGTCAATTTATCACCAGTATTTTTTTCCGTTTCAGTTCACCCCCCATACCCCACAGCGATGCTCGGGGTCGTTGCTGTCCCTTGCTGGGGTCTCCCAAAGGCAGGGCTCAGCTTTGTCCCCAGCCGGTCTCTGGGGGAGATCTCCCAGCCCTAAGGGTCCGTGTTGTCCCCTGCTCTGGCACCAGGTCGCTGTCCCTACCCTCCTGCCGTTGAGCACGCGGACCAAAGCTCTCAGCACGAGTTTCCAGTCGGGACAACCGTGACCTACTTCTGCAGACTCGGATACACTTTGCTCCCCGAAGTATCTCCAATAACTACTTGCCTTAAAAATTTCACGTGGTCCGTAATCCCAAAGCTTTGCCAGAGTAAGTACACCATTTCCTTTGCTTTGCCAACAAAGCATCAATTTAACAATGTGGAAATAACATTGTTTTCAAAATACCCGCTATTGCTGCTGTGCCATAAGGATTTCATTGAGCAGCGCTTTGGCTCTCACTAATAATAATTTTGCTATTCAAAGGGTAGTGTGGCTGAAAAGAAATAGCTGCAATTCACACTGATTATTTTGCTGTTCAAGCAAAGATGCAGTGATGCAGCTAGTAACGTACCATCCACCCCTGCAGCACGATGTACAGCTAATCACAGGGCTCGGATCATTCTGCCTTCCAAGAGAAATGGTCGTTATCACATAATTACTGTCCCTGAGCACGCCAGGTCTGGTTAGAGATGTCTGTCAGCATTAACAGGCCGCCTGGCCGTTCTCTGGGTCAGCAAGCCACCACCGTAAAAACCCGTGCAAATGTCTCCTGCTCCCCCCTCCTGACCCAAACCATGGGAGCTCTTTCTGACACCGGTGTTCCTCAGAGGTGCAGTGTCCCAGCCCAGCTCTCCGCCACGGGACAGAGGTCAGGCCCAGGAAAGCCGAATACACCTTCGGACACCAGGTGGAATTTCGGTGTGATCCTGGCTATGTGCTGAGGGGCAGTCAGAGGATCCAGTGCTGGTCCGACGGGACGTGGAGACCCCCCGTGCCGTACTGCGACAAGGGTGAGTGTGAACGGTGTGAACACGGTGGGTGCCGGGAGTTGCATCTCTGCAGCAGGTAGGAACAGCAGGGAGAAAATGGCATAACCAGAGCATCGCTTCTTGGAGCAGGTGGTGTTAGGAGGAGGGGTCCAAGTCGCAGCATTAAATGGCTTTAATGTTTCCATCTTCTGTCAAAACTGTAATTGATTAAATGTGTTGAGCAACGGGACTCGCAGCGGTTTCTCAGAGGACTGTTCAAGGGGTTTATGATACTCACAATTCCCTGACCCCATTTATGAGCAGGATCATTCCTTATGGAAAAGAGGAGAGGCCAAGGGATGGAGGCACATGCTGAGGTACCGGGGCCGTGCCGTGCCGGCGGGCTGGGGTGGTTGGCTGGGTCAGTCTGGGAACACTGGTGGAGATAGGACCAAAGCTGGCAAGAAGCAAGGAGGACTTTGAGGAGAGTAACCCAACATATAAACATCGAGAACTGGCTTCTCCTGTTACTTCCCTGCACTTCCATCTCCCTGACTTGAATGAAGAAAATCTTACTTTTTCCTTTCTCTGTTCTCTCATAGTCTGTGGTCCCCCTCCAAAAATCACCAATGGGCAGCACTCTGGCTCGAGAACGGAGCAGTTCCCCTACGGCTTCGAAGTGAAGTACAGCTGTGGCGAGGGTCTGTCCCTCATCGGGGACGACTCCATCTACTGCACCTCCGACGATGGGGTGAACCTGGCGTGGAGCGGACCTGCCCCGGAGTGTAGGGGTGAGTCGTTTCTCTTGTACGGGATCAGACTGAAACCAGGACCTGGGTGCAATGTTAGCGGTCAGCGCAATGGGATTAAAAGTGAGTAGGGCTGCCAGGAGATCCTGCTTCATTTGCAGGCTGCTTTGCAGGCTCAACAGCTCTGGACTGAGGATGATCCATGTGGAAATAGGGGACTCTGGTTCTCCTATAGTGATGGCCATCAGGCGGTCAGGAAGAGTGGCTCTGCCCTGCCTGACCTGGTTCCCGGTTGTCCCTGGGGAAGGGCAGCAGCCAAACACCCCGCTCCCACCTCCGCTCTCTTCCCGCAGTGGTTCGGTGCCCCAAGCCCACCGTTGAGAGGGGAAGGATGACTCCACAGAGGTTCACGTTTCCCTATGGGGCGGCCGTGCGGTTCTCCTGTGACGAAGGCTTCATGCTGCAGGGCGATGCTGAGAGCCGGTGCCTGGCTGACAGCACCTGGCACCCTCCCCTGCCCACTTGCCAGCCAGGTGGGTACCAGCCGGGAGCCGAGCCAGCGGCCCCTGTGACGGTGCGGAGAGGTTGGGGTGCAGCATTGCGTAGCTGTGCCTGGCCTCGGGGCTCCCCTAGTGCCGCCTTCTCTTTGCAGAAGAAACAAACTTCCTAAAGCTGATGCTTACCAGGCAACAGCTGAATTTTTCTCGACAGTCCTGTGTACAGGAGGCTGTAAGACAGGTCAGGAGACACCATCATTATTGACTTTCTCTTCAGTGCACCTTCTTACCGACAAACATCGATGCGCAGACTCTTGCGTGGGGATGCCTGAATTGAGACACTGTCAGAAACCAGCAAACGCGTAACACCTCTCGGGGGCTGCTCTGACCTCCCCCTCGCCTCTTGAAGGGCCTGGGGAAGTAACTTTGCTTTAACGTTTGGTTTCGCAGCTCCACAGATTTAAGTTCCCCTGCACAGGCTCCGTCTTCCCAGACACTGTAGGGGTTTTTTTCTACCTACATAATGATGACCCTCGTGCTGAGCTGCCTTCTGCTGTGGGTTTGCCTTTCAGTTCTGTGTCCACAACCACAAGTGGTCAATGGAAGGCTGAAAAGCACTTTGGAGGGTAAAACATGGTACCAAACAAATGCGACTGTTACTTTTGAATGCCTTCACGGATACCACTTCTCAGACGATGGAGACGTGTCTTTAGAAGACTCTTGGACAGCCACGTGCTTGCCTGATGGTACCTGGACACCGCTGCCCAAGTGTGTAAGTACCATAGTCTGGCTGAGTTCCCGGATGGATGCTGCCTGGCTTCCAATACGAAAAATAACTGTGTCAGCTTCTTAAAATCTTTTGCTTTATGGCACCAGTGAGGGACACAGTCTGTGCTGGGGCAGTGCACGGCAAATGGGACAGTGCAGACCCAGAGCTGAGGAGTGGGTGGCTCTCCATCTGCTGCAGTGCAATCTGACATGCTTTTTTCTGGGTTTTGTTTGTTTTACTTTTTAACAGAGGAAAGAAGGTGATGCTGATGTATGTGAAGAGGTTCATTATATTAAAACGGTCTTTGAATGCGGTGTGCCTATGGCAGAAGTGAAAACTCTGCTGGAAATAGAAAAACTGTTTCTGGAGATTAAAAAACTAAAGGTGGAACTAGAAAACTTGAACAAATGAGTCCTGTAACACACTGTAAAGGATCACCTTCCCTTTGGTGAACACGCAGTTTGTGGAGTCACAGTATCTATAAGAAGGCTCGCGGTGACTTTATGGTTCATGCTTGCATGCCTATAGCCAGAGAAATATAACCAATATATGGGAGATGGCTTGTCATGCTAGATGCTGGAGCATAGAGGGGTTTTTGCTCTTTTCCTTAAATCTGACAAGCTTGATTTGCTATTTAACAAATGTATTGTTTCACATTTTATATTAGGAAGCATAGTAAGAAATTAAATTGAGCTTCTTTGAGTAACTGCATAAACTGTGCTAAGCTAAGAGAAGGGAGGACCGAAGTCCACAGAAGTAAACTCCTAGCCGAGAGAAGTGCCCAGCGGTTCTCGCTGAAGGTGCTTCTGCCATAACCGGTTTCTGTGGGTGTGCTGCACCCCCTGCCCGTGCTGACCGCAGCCTGTCAGGGCATTAGCACACTGCTGCTGCCTAGAAATGGTAGTGAAGTCAGTGCTTAGCTACGTGATTTTCTGTTCATCTAGCTCATGATTTCTGTTCATCTAGTTAGGGGCGGTTACGCAGAAGAAGTGCATTTGTAAAGGCTTCTATTCACTTACCTCTGGATTTAAGAGGCAACAGGTTTCTGGCCCAGCTCTGTACTCGACAGATATCTGTGTTGGTGTCACCTTCCACGACCCTATTTCTGGCAAGCAAATGCTAAGAATAGATGTAAGTTTACATGTAGAGAACCAGACAGCAAAGATTGTTCTTACTATTCAATAAACGATGATCAGTTTACATCGCTCTGTGATGCAGCAATTACTCCTTCCCTGCAGGATTACCATAAAGATGGAGGTGTAACCACGGATCTCTTGTAATCTGTCAGGGTGGCTGTAAATTAGGCAGATTTCCAGTGTGGTCCAACGGTTGTTTGGACTGAGAGCCGAGCCCTGGCAGCCCGGGTCGGCCCTCGGGGTGCCCAGGGAGCCGCAGCGGGCACGGCACGGGAGGCAGCTGGGCTGAGGGCACGGTGCGGCACAGCAGGACACTGCTGCCTGGGCTGGGTGGGAGAGGGGGGAGCATTCATCTCCTGCACAAGTGATTTGCAGAGGTGTATCATTGCCAGATGCATGCTTTTATGAGTTATTAGAATTGCTCTAAATGGTGCTAGAGCCTAAAGCATAACACCTAGGGAAGAGATGGTGTCTCCCATCTTCACGCAGAAAGATGCTTTGGTAATGCACCCTGCGCTTCATGTCCTGGTGTGGAGATCTGCAGTGGGAGGCACTCTCAGACCCACTCCGCTTCTCCCTGTGCCGCAAGGCGAGCAGGGCTGCACCCTCCTGGCGTGACACCTTGCTCCGCTCTGCGTGGAGCTCCCCTGGGACTGCAAGCACAAAGCGTCTTCTCTCCCTGTGCAAGGCTCAAAGGCCATCGGCATGAATAAGATCAGGGTGTTAGGTCCTGCATCTATCTAAGTGTGTTTGAGTAGTCTCGACTGATGTCAGACGGGATATTTCAGAGCGTTAGTCAGTAGGCAGATGTATTCGCTCACACCCGTTCCTAATTACAAATGAGTCAGGCAATTAAGAAAAAAAGAACCAAGCACAAAGGAAAATGCTTTTATTTTCTGTTTCACTAACTCTGCTTATGGAAGATCTGTGTTGCATTACCTGCCAGCAAACAACTAAGTAGGCATTTTCCTACCCTGGCTACATCTTGGGGCTAGGTGGGGGTCTTTCCCGCTCTGGTAGCATTTGGTTTTGGTAAAAGTGTGTTAGTCAGCGCTCACTGCCAGTCTCAGGTCAAATAAAAGGTTGAGTTATTCCCCGACTCCTTATGGTGGGGCAGGAGGGCCAGGAGGCTTTACCCGAGCCTGTGGGTGACAGCTGTCCCCCACCCCGCTTGCTCTCCATGTCCCTGCCAGAGGATTTCTCTCCATGAGTGTTCTGGAAAGGTTTCCACTGCTCCAAAGGCTTGGCTGAGTCTGCTGTGCTGCATCTCCTCCCAGCTTCAAAACAGCCCCTTGGAGCTAACAGTGCTTGACAGAGGAGCATGGAAACTGCTGCAATGAAGTCTGGAGAACCAGGACGGGGAAAGCACCCAGGCACCCTGAACTGCAGGGTACCCACCGGGGCACGGGGGTCTGGCCACCCCATGCTGCTCCTGGCCTTGCTGGGGCTCCTAGGCATGCCTGTGGCTCACGGTGAGTACGGGGACACGGGATGCATGGGGAGGACCACCGAGACCTGCGCGGATCCCACCTTGCTGCTCAGGGGCTGGGGTGGGTGATGCCACCATCCCCAAGCCTAGGGACCCATTACTTGATGCTCCTATGGATGCAGCGCTGCCTGGGGCCTTTGCCCAGAGGGGAAGCCTGGGCCAGCCCAGTCGGCCTCCCGAGACGCTCGCCGGGGCTGG
>NW_009607894.1:36477-36806 GCF_000690535.1 Cariama cristata
CCCACCTCGCATGACCCACTCCAGACCATCCAGCGATGAGCACGGCAGCAGCTTCCCGGTTGGATCCAGGGTGACGTACACGTGCACCGAAGGCGCCATCAAAATCCCCGGGAGGTCGGATACGGTGGAGTGCCTGCCCGGCGCACGCTGGTCAAAACTGCCCGAGCCCTGCGGCCGTAAATACCTCCTTTCTCTGAAACACAGCTCCTTCCCCTGTCTCTTGCTCGGCTTAACATTTCTGCTGCTTACGGTGGCTGCTCTGCAATGGGACCACCCCTCCTGGCAGGGTACAAACCCCCTTCCCTGAGCTGCGGTTCGTCAGAGCTGCC
>NW_009607894.1:36895-45362 GCF_000690535.1 Cariama cristata
GCAGGGGTGGTGTGAGCGGCGGCGGCGGGCGCTGCCCACAGGACGTGCGTGGGACTTCTGATTTCCCACTAACACCTCTGCCTGTGCAGTCAATGCATCCTCACCTGCACTTTGCAAAGGATGCATTCCGCAGTCTAGTAGCCCGGTAAGAAAACAGAAGTAACCTGCGATGAATGGGAGGAGCTTTCCAAAAGCACCGTAGTGAGAGCATTTCTGTGATTCCAAGGTTTATTTTGCATGCCTCCCGGCGGCGGCTCTTTCAGGCCTCCTTTCCTTGACTGCCAGGGAGCTGTGCTGCCCCGACAAGGTTGCGGTTTGCTGCCCTGTCCAAGGTGGACGAGAGGATTAATTTCTTTCCTGTTGGGACCAACGTGAGCTACGTCTGCCGCCCCGGCTACGAGAACATCTCGGAAAGTTCTCCCACCAGCACTTGCCTTGAAAACCTGGCATGGTCAGAAGCTGCTGAGCTGTGCAGAAGTGAGTATCTCCGCTCTGCTCCGCTCCGCTTGCCAAAAAGCAGCTGGGGAGTTCAGAGCAGGTCAGGTAGCTGCTCCCAACCCGCGTGCTGAAATGCAGCTGGGTCGTTACCATCCCAACAACTACATGCTTAGTACAAAATTAGGTGGATATTCCTTGACATGCATCATCATCATCATCGTCATCATAGAACAGTTTGGGTTGGAAGGGACCTTAAAGCCCACCTGGTTCCAACCCCCCTGCCCTGGGCAGGGACCCCTCCCACCAGACCAGGTTGCTCACAGCCCCATCCAGCCTGGCCTTGAACACTCCCAGGGATGGGGCAGCCACAGCTTCTCTGGGCAACCTCTGCCAGGGTTGCCCTGGTGCCAGCGTGCCTCACCACCCTCACTGGGAAGAACTGAACAGCAGGAGTATCAATAATGTTCTTTTTTTCCTGCTGGTGTAAACAGATCTGTACTGATTTTCATGTTAGCAAATATGTTTGCATCGGCACATGGCAGGTGCACAGGACAAATGCCAATTTGCAGTTCTAGCGTTGACCTTCAAAATGAAGACAAAGCATGTTTCTTGGTGAAATCCATGTAATATTAAGACTGATGATGTGGCAGCAATACATCTGTCACAGTTGAGTAACTTACTGCCAAACTATTGAGACAGAAATATCTCTGCAAATATTCTCCTCTGCCCTCCTGTGCGATGTTTACTGCTGTGAGCGTGGAGCCCTTAAGGGGATCCACACCTTCACCTACGGCTGATTCTGGCTCCTGCCAGCTCGGCTGTGACACGTGGGAAGTACAACGCTTTGGTACCTTCGGGTATGACCCTCCAAGCCTGTTCCCTGATTCAGCCTTTTTTTATTTCTCCGTCACTGTGTGTTGTGCTAACACTGGCCTCGTTCTCCGGCAGGGCGATCCTGCGGCGACCCGGGAGCGCTGCCCGGGGGCAGGACGGTCGTTCTTACCGACTTGCAGTTCGGTGCAAGAGTGAACGTGTTCTGCGAAGACGGGTGAGTCGTGGGGCAATGCCCCGAGCTCCAGTACACCGGTGCTGATGCTGGAACGCAAACGCCGGTCCGGTGCAATGAACCCGTGGGCACGGGCCGGGCTGCTGTTTCACAATAAATCGCTCCTACGGTGTTGCTCCAAGTGCGGACCATGGGGCTGCTTTTCCCACTTGAATTACGGCTTTGGGCTGGGAAGGAATAAGACACAACTCGAGGGAAGGGACTGGGCTGCCTTTTCCTTCAAGCATCATCCAGAGGAAATTTAACTGCCCCAGGGTATCTATCCCAACAGGGCTGGTTGTACTGTCAGTTTATAACTATAGACTTCAAAACAAGGTACTTAAAATATTTCAGCTTGACATATTTGAGACATATTGAATAAAAAGGGGTTATGTTGGAATTTTTAAAATTCAGTGATGTCCAGCTGGAAGACTGCAGTGAAGCACACTTTCCATCAGTCAGTGAGCTGACTCACCCTCCCTGCCTGCTGTCACTCGGGCCCCACAGGCAGTAAGCTGACCTGGAACATTGACTACTTGTAACCCCACCTAGTATTCCTCCTTCCCTAGCAGGAACTAGCTGGCATCTTCTGGCTTGTTCTGTCAGTCTTTGCAGCTGCTTCAAATATGACAGAGGGTTTTTTTCCTCCAGATATTCCCTTAGGATGGACTTTGGGGAAATGACAGCATGTTCCACCCTTCTAGGGTTCAGCTGCTCTTTGGAAATACACATCAGGGTGGAGGATAATGTTATCCATCTAAGCAAGACCAGATACTATCAATCATGTCCAAATGATGAGTTTTTTTTAACAGGAGGATGTCATTCAGAGATTGGAGAAGGTGTTGGTGCTGTCAGAACAAGATGTATTAGCTTCCAGCAAGCCAAAAGCCACTTTAATAAAATGTAAATCCCTGTTGCCCATCCCTGGTCCCTGCTGTAGGTAGTGGTGTATTTGAGTATTTGCAGAGACCGGCTGTGAAGGTATGCCAGCAGACTGCTGTCGTTTGCTTTTCTGGCAAACCTTTAGCAAAACAGCTACACCCTTGCAACCCAAAAGCAAGGTGCTAGGGAGGGGGTGGCACTGAAGGACGCCGAGCACCCTGCCCTCTGCCACCAGCACTGAGGATGTCGGCAGATCCAGCCAACTCACCTTGGTAATGCAGCATCCTCACGAAGAGGAGCAGCCATCAGGGCTGAGCCAGAGCCTTTGGAGATGCTGTGTGTGCTCAGGAGGGAGCCCCGCACCTCGTCACCTCTTCCCGGTGGGGGACAGCGGCGTGGGAAAGGCACTGGATGCCAGCAGCCTGCATCCCAGCACTGTTCTCTGCCAGGAAACCGGCAGGGAGAAATAGTCCCTGATTCAGTGAATCTGAGCCCAATGCATGCGTGTGGGAACCCACATCTGATCTCAGCGCTGCCTGGCATTCCCCGTGTGCTCCGCTAGCTGCGAGCTACAACTTCTCCCATCCTTGCAAGGGAAGATGCGCTCTGCAGCGAGTCAAAGGAGAGAATCGCCTAAAAGTGGATTAGCAGGGCTCCTGGCAGAGAGCAAGGTGAAGGAGCTCTCCTGTCATCCAGCGTGTACCTGCACATCTGCTTGCTTTAACACTGCCTTTTCTACACTCCTGGTCATACTGGTACTGGGGGAAAAAAAATTGTTCTCCATTTCTGGATAGTTACACAAATTTTTCTTTTCTTGTGTATTTTCACTTAGGTACCAATTAGACGGGAGCCATTTCATCCAGTGTCAGCTTAAAGGAAACGACGTTGCATGGAGTAAACTTCCAACTTGCAAGTGTAAGATTAATCTGACCTTATTTTGACTTCACTCCAGTAGATCCTGCACCCTAATGTCCAGTCTAAACCTGTCTTCCCACATTGTTTTTGTTGATATTATGTGGCAGATCTGTCAGCAACGCTGCAGCTGAGAAATACCCATTTTGCTGCTGACGCTGTACTTCAGCAGTTCTGTTCCCACAAGACCAACATATTTTCTTACGACTTAAGGTTGCAGTGAAGGTCATAGGATGAGATTTTGAGGAATCATGAGCCAGGGCATGGCAAGTTGCCTGCTTATTTTTTGTGACCCTTGGAGTAAGAGGGAGAAAGACGTGACAACAGAAACACTTTAGAAACAAAAAAGCGAGAATCGAGACAGAAGGCAGTGCTAGCTACCTATCTTCAGTTGTCCAGAAAGTTGGTTGTCTTCAAGAATCCTAGGTGGACTCAAGAAACATTTTGCATTCTCATTGTTACTGAAGCTTTTAGCAATACTCATGTTGACCTTCTTTCCTGCAGTAATTACCTGCTCTTCACCTCCTCAAATTAGCAACGGAAAGCATGATGGCGAAGGTGTAGAAAAATTTGCTTATAACTCAACAGTGACTTACAGCTGTGCCTCTGGCTTCCAGCTCGTTGGAAATGTGCGCATCCGTTGTACCAGTACGGACAAAAGAACCGGAGTCTGGAGTGGAGCTGCACCTCAATGCAAAGGTGGTTTCAGCCGAATTTAGTATTTATTGCGAGTTCAATAAATAGTATGCACCAGCTTAAAATATTGTGATTGCTTAGTACAGGACATGTCAGGCATAAGTCATACTGCAATTTTAAAGAGAAAAAACGCAGTGCTGCTGAAGTGAGTAAGGAATGAACAGTCTGTGCAAGAGAGGCATGGTGCTCCTAGTAGTACTTACTCTTTATACCCTAGAGAAAAGCACATCTGTCAAACTTGGAGCAAAAGAAACTGAACGGAGTCCTCCTCCCCAAAGTGAGTTGAAATGATTCTACATTGAATCAGGTCCCACATTTCCCAACTTAATTTGCTCCTTTATCACATTTCTATGAAAAAGCCATTCGATGAATTTCACACTGTGATTTTCATTCTTTCAGCTTCCCGTGGAAATGACATCCAACCATCTAAGAAGGCTTCCACATGGGAAATGAAGCTCAGCCTTTATAAAAAGTCACTCCAAAATACCATCTCCTTCTCCCATTCTTCTTCTTTCTCCAGGACACCAGGTCAGTCCTGGGGGCTCATTTGGAGTTCGGGGGACCTCATCAATGGGGCTCCCTGGTTACTCCCAGCCCTGTACCCGGAGTTTTCATTTTTTTCCCATCTTTCTCATCAGTGTCAAGGAGCTGTGCTACCTCAGCTTTCAGATTTGTTGTACCTTTGTACAAAACCCGAACCTACTATTCTCCTGGGACCAGCCAAGGATCCATGTGTCCTCCAAAGTACATGGGGATCTCTGGCGTTCTCCCCCAAGCCGGCTGCTTTAAAAGCTTAAAATGGTCTAAAGTTGCATCATTTTGTGGAAGTGAGTGATTTTTTTTGTCATGTTCTTTTCTTCTATAAGTTTTCTCTGTATAATTTATATTTTTTGCTGGTTGGGCATGTGGTTCAAAGCTCATGTTTGACTGCACCGACCTCCTCCTCTTAAAAAAGCTTTGCTTCATATGAAATGTATTTTCATTTATCAGTTGTTTCCTGATTTTTGTTTAACTCATTTTTTGCCATACTGAAAAGCAAGAGATGACTTTGTACCACGTAGCCTTAAGAGTGCTGGGGCTTCTGTCCTTGGCCCGGCAGCGAGAGGCAAGGCACTAACGCTAACCTTGTTCCACACCAGCGCGGTTGTGGGCAGCCAGGAGAAGCCAGACATGGCAGAAGTGCTGCTACAACAGATTCCCGATCCGTTGCAAAGGATTATTTTACCCATAAAAAGGGTGAGTGTCAGCTGTGCTGGAAACGGTGTCTGGTTGGGAACTGTAAGCACGTAACTGTAAGTAATAAAGACAAAACACTCACTGGAGGGCCTTGCTACCCAGCCGGAGGGTGGATGAAAAGCATTTCTCGGGTGTCAGGGTCAAGCTGAACTGGCTCATCCCTGAGCCGTCTCTCTTGGGTCAAAACCAGAAAATCTGTCACCCCTGTTGTGGTGGGTTTTGTGTGTGAACCCGCACAGCCCGGGGCTGTTACACAAACGTGATGAGGATGGTGGTTAAGTCCTGGGCCAGAAATGCCTCCGTGTAGCTGCAGCGTTGCCAGGAGGGATTTTCCCCATTGCTGCATCATTCCTCAAAGGTGGGGTTTGTTCCAACCTGCTGGCATCACCAGGCTGACGGCTGGGACCAAAACCCCAAGGTATTTATCTGGACTGCTAAATCCTAAGATCGATGGTCGTACTTGTTAGGGCTCTTACACTTTGCTTTAAAACAAAGAATAAGGTAGATCAGGTCTGTCCCAAGTACAGGTACCAAATGTACTTTTTACAATTGTGATATGTTTTAATGTTCCAAGAAATTGATTGTAAATTACTTATGCAAGAGTTGGCTAATTCCCATAGTTGCTTCTCCCATCCGAGTTTTTCTCGCTTTCAGTGATTTCCTCCTAACATCCCCAATCCAGCTACGATTCCCTACTGATCTGACCAGCCTTTTTTCAGGCTGGGGGGTGGGAAGCTGCGGTTTCTCAGAAACCCCTCAGGCCTTCTGCAGAATTTCTGACAGAGCTCGGTTATGTCACAACCAGTCTGACTCGGTGTTTCCACAACCGCAGATTTCCTTGCTCGCTAGCAACGCCGACCTGCTGCCATAACAATCACCGTAAATACCGACCGGCATCTCTCAGCGAGCCGGGCTGCTCCCTTAACCCACCAGGAATTCCTGGCTGTAGCAGGGTCCAGCTGTGGAGACACCCATGCTGGCTGCCAGCAGGGCTGTGCTGAAAGCAGAACGCTGCCTTCCCTCTCGTGCAAAGTTACGAGCTCACTTCTTTTAGGAAATCATGGTACTTTACAGCCTAAATTCAACGTTGATCTTCATATCTTCAGTACTTGAAGTACTTTCTTTAGCAAAAGGTCTTTTCGATCAGACGTGAGTTCTTTGCAGCTCGTATTTCTGTTCAGACTCCGGGAGAGATAACAGCGTATCTACGGACCTCAGGCGTAAAGGCGGTACGTCTGCTTTGCCAACGCAGGAAGGCAGCTCTGTAACGCTGCACGCTGCGAGCGCGTCCACTGCGCGCAGACGCAGAGAAGTAACCACTAAATATACCCTCCGGTGTTGTCATACTGCAATGGAGAAACTGGAAATGCCAGGATCATGTTGTTGGCTGCTTACCATCTTTGTCCTATACAGAACGCTAAAGCTCCCAAAGCCTTTCTGGGATTTTATTTACATTTAGTAATAAATAGTAATTGTTTCTAAAGGATAACCTGTGAATTCAACTGCCTGCTGTTCCCTCTTCATATTTTATGCTCTTTTCAAGAACGTATCAGCTTTTAGATATATCTTGACAATGTTCAAATTTGCTGTTCAATCAGTGCACTCCTATTTATTTTCTAAATGGCCTCCTATGCAAGTTTAACTTGGTTTAAAAAAAAAAAAAAAAGGAAAGAAAGAAAATCCATGCAGTAATGTTTGGGAATGTGAGCGTTTCTAGTAAGTGGTCTGAAAAAGAAAGCTGGAGTGATGCGTACCTGCCTTAATCCTATTTAGCCGTCCGGGTCCCGAGCTCTGCAGCCCCTCCGCCGCAGCCCCTCCGCCGCAGCCCCCCAGCTCAGAGCCAGGGGCTCCGTCCCAGCAAGGCTTTGGGAGCCGCGGGCGACGTCCCAGGCTGCTGCCCTGCACGGGGATGGCAGGAGCTCGTGGGAGCGGGCCGGGAGCCGAGGGCAGGTTTCTGTGGAGAGCCAAGAGCAACTCCGGCAGCAAAACTTCTGGTTTTGTTGGCTGGTTTTGCTGGAAACCTCACACGGTTCCAGTCCGAGCCTGGCAGCGTAGGCGCATAGAGCAGCACAGGTCAGGCTCCCCTCCGTACGTGCTTTCCCTCTGCCATCACCATCTGCTTGGCCTGATTTCAGCAGCACGGGGAAGGGCTGTCAGAGCAAGATAAAGCGAGTCGCCCTCGGCAGCTCCAGCCGAGCAGGCACAGAGCCGCTATCGCAGGGCTCAGCTGCTGGGGCAGCTCCGCAGCAGGAGCTTTGGGTGCTCGGTCGGTTACTGGGGCAATACGGGGCAAAATGGGACAGCAAACGCGGGTGGCAGAGGGACGGGCTGGTCTGAGCCTGATGGACTTGGCAGGTACAGATGTCTCCTGCGTGGCCTCAGGTAGGAAAGCACCCTGGCTGAAGGGGTTAATCTGAGCTCTGTTAGCAAGGGGATTGCACCGAGTTGAAACCACAGCAGTTGGCTCTTCTGATGTACCTGCGAACCGCTCCCTGAGGAGGCTCCACGTTACAAGACGACGTCGTTGCCGAATACTTTTCAACATCTTGCTATCCCATGCGGAGGTCACTGCTCCAAGCTATGACAAGAGAATTCCGCACCATTTAAAGCTTTTTTTTTCCCTGTTAGCAACTTCCTTTTGCGTTATGCAGCCACTGTCCCAATTCAGACCCCAGGTGGCCAGTGACCTGTAAAAATATGTGGCCGAGACCTCTCAAAGTAATTTGTCAATGTGTTCACAAGCAAGTATTTTAAAGAAATGTGTTATCCAGGCTGCTTGACTCCTCCCTTAAGAAAACACCTCCTGGCCCCGTTGCAAATGCTTTTGTTACTTACGCTTGGAGTTTAAATTGTACTGGAAAGACAAATAAAGGCAGGGGGAAAACATCTTTGAGCTTCTCAGTGGAAACATCACTGTTTTCTGGAAAACAAAGGCAGACAGAGGGAGGCGGGCTGCTGCCGGCTGCCCTTTCCTCGGGTCGGGGGGTGACACGGCCCCCTCACCGGCAGCGCTGCTCAGCAGAGCAGGACGGGGCAGCAAACACAGCACAACCTTTCCCTTGGCTCTTCCCGCGAGCCCTGTGGGCAGGGGTCCCGGAGCCCCTCTGCTTGGGGGCCGAGGCAAATGCTCCTGTGCCCAGCTGGGCCCCAGGACATCCCTGAGCCTCTGCGGGCAGCGCAGCATCCCGTTCGAAGAGTTTTGTGTCTCACTGGGAGAGTTACAGTGGAAATGCTGGTGTCCCCGCTGCCTTGGTTTGT
>NW_009607894.1:45498-45776 GCF_000690535.1 Cariama cristata
ACAGAGGTCGGTTCCTAGGGACAGGCAGGTGACATTTGAAGATGGTTTGGGGGACCCTGGCAGGGGCTGGTGCCCCTGAGCTGCGCTGGGCTCCCTGGGACAGATGCTGTCAGAGAGGGTGGGAGGCAGCGGTGAAGATGCAGCTCTCGTCCCCGCACACAGCAGAGCCAGCGCTGGGGGACGAGCGGGACCTTCTCTGCCTGTCCCGGTTTTGGGGTGTGCTGCAGCGTTCACAGCCAGAGCTGGCAAGACCCCCATGCTGCCCTTTTTGTTGTTTT
>NW_009607895.1:0-8634 GCF_000690535.1 Cariama cristata
TGTTGGGCGCTGTAAAACGCGTTGTTTTTCCCTGTGCTCCTATCGGTGAGGTATTTTGTGCCCTCTAGTGATGACTGAAAGGTGTTCCTAGGAGGTTTGGGGTTTTTTTTCAGGGGATGGTCATTCAGGTAGGGAGAGAAACTGGTTACTGGGAAGAGAGAGGAATCTAGTGCTTACCAACCTTTGGAAGATGGGAGGAGAGCTACTGTAATTTCTATTGCTTCTGGATAACGTGCCTATGATCTGTAAGAGATCTTGCCTTACTGAGATTTGTCTGCCTGGGGCACTTTCACTTTCTGTCTCCAGTATGATGTAGCTCTCTGAGAGCTGGGGAATTCTGAGTGTGATTAAAAATCCCCTTCTTTTCCTGAACCTCAGCTGTGCTGGAAGGTTCAGGAACTGTCTGCTATTAATCAGCTGCCTTTCTGTCGGGAAGTGGCTGTGATTCTTCACTACCATGTTGAGATCTGTGTTACTGATCCCTCGGAGCAGAAGTCTTTGGAGAGAGAGCAGAGCGCCTTGGCATCAGCTTTGACTGTCACATCTTTAACTGAAGGCAACTTAAAGCTTTCTGTGTATTTGTGTATTGTGTCCAGCTGGAATCAGGCAGTACCTAACCTCTCAGGTGGTGATACAGAAATCAGAAAAAAAGAAATCAGAATGAGCAAGGAGTTTCCCTGAGGGATTCTTTGTTCATTGTAGCATTCAGATGGTGTCTGCTAAGTTAATAATGGAGCCCACGCCGAGTGATATGAAGACAGACAGGGAAGCTCTCCTACACTGGCTGAATTGTAGTGTGCAGATGGGCCTGGCAGTGGTTCCTTAGACATAACTGGTATTTAAGCACCTCTGGGTATTTGTGTAATCTTAACATTTTTTTAAAAACAGTTTTGTTCTCATTCAGTAGTCCTAAGGGGAGATTTCCTGTGCTCTGAGAGGGCGTATTGCAAAGCGAGGCTCAGCGAGAGGACTTTGTTTTTCTGTTTCCTCTCCTGCTACCCAGTGTGGGATACTCGATGTCTGGTAGGAGAGTGCCTCTCCCTGCAGGCGTTCTCTTGTAAATTTTTAGGCAACCATGAAATGCTTATTTCTTTCATATGCTTTTGGAAGTTTTGCTTTTACTCCTAAATGCTTTTGGAAATAGCAGCTAAAGTTGTGATTACTAAAACTTGAGTAAGTTTCCAATACAAAGGGCAAAGCCATTCTCCACCAAATGCTGGAGGGTATACTCAGTGTCTCTGCAGATGTTGCAGTGTCTCTCTTCTGAATTTTGCCAATCTATCCAGACATCTGAGGGCAGAAAACAAACAAACAAAAAACCCCACCACCACTACAAAAAAAAAGGCGAAAAAACCCAAACAAAACCCAAACCCAAAACACATGCATGAAGAAGTAGGGAATCTCAACTAAGCTATGTGTTACCAGAATGCTTGGACTCCCACGGTGGCTGGCTGACTGTGCAGCTGACGTGTGTGCTTAAGTGTGTCAGTTCTGGAGACTCCAGTCTGTTTGGAGCTGATGCCAGTTACAGCACCATCCTCCTTTCAATAGCCACCAAAGATTGCTGCCATTACCCCATCATTTTTCTCATGATGTTTGATGCTTTTGGTTATTGCCATGTTTATCTTCCCTGTCTGTGTAAGTGTGGTGGTGATTATGTACTGGTGTTGTAGTTAGCCTGTCTGAATGTTATAGTGATATACCTCTGATCAGGACTGTATTAATGTTTAAAATGTGAGAGACGGTTGGTTTTTTGTATGATCTGGTTATTTTTAAAATATTATGATTATAATTATTTGTGTGTGTGAAGATGCTGTGAGAATGGACATAGCTGTGCAACGTAGTAGAATTAATGGGTATGGATTCTTATTTTTTTCCCCTCTCTGCAGTCTTAAAGAATATCCTCACTTACAATAAGGAGTTCCCCTTTGATGTTCAGCCTGTCCCACTCAGGTAAGAGAGAACTGGGTCACTTCATGTACAGATACATATCTGAAAGGGAGTATAGCCTTGGACCTGGTGTACATCTGAAACACTGGAATTTCTAGAGCCATCTTCTTGCTGTACTGCTTTGGGTAAAGGGGTTAATAAAAGAACTTTTGAATTCTGTTTGTCTAGGTACCACTAAAAATCAAGTCCATGCTTTTGGTAAAATCAGGACTTGGTACATCCCTACATCTCTCTGAAATTGCCAGTGTTGTCTCTTGTTTTTTAGACTCTCTGCTTTCTGTTAGGCTGAGCTCCTGGAATCTCTGTCAAAGTCTATAGGTACAGGTAGTGGTTAATAAGAAGTATGAAATGACATTAAAGCATGTTGCCCCTGCTCTATACTTAGATGCTGGCTTGTGAGTTGAAAGCCAGATGATGAATGGTCTTTGGTCTCATTCTTCTTTCTCATGTTTTACAGGAAAATTTTAGCACCTGGAGAAGAGGAACACTTGGAGTTTGAGGAGGATGATGAGGAAGGAGGAGCTGGAGCAGGGTCTCCAGACTCTTTTCCTGCTAGAGTTCCAGGTAGGGGCAGTAGCCTTGCCATACCAGCCTGAGTAGCATGTGTAAGTTCTGTCTCTCAGAAGCCCCTTTCTCCACCTGTGACTTGAAAAGTTTGGGTGAGGAGCAACAGGCTAATGTAAAATCTAATGCTGTATTGGAGAACCACAAAGGTGGCCAGTAGATATTTTTTTTTTTTTTCTCCCTTCAGCAAACAATATCTTATTGCAAAACAGTTGTATGGATAACCTGTGAGGGTGGTACCATCTACCTCAAATATTTAGCCTTTATTCCTAGTTCAAACTCAGTATTTTCGTTCCGTGCACTTTCTGAACTGTATTATGTGAAGTGTTTCAAACGCATTCAAATGTAAATTGTGGCAATGTTTCTCCTGCAAGGAGCATCACATCCTGCTAGAGATGTGGTAAGTTGTTGCTGGTTATTTTTGTGTTGCATTGTCTGATGAGACAATGGCTTAGACTAAAGCCAAGCTCTGAGAGAATGAAGACCGGGTAGCTTTGGTTTTGCTAACTGAAGCCCTTGTCCATGTGAAAGCACGTGTGGAACTAGATATACCTACAGATTCTAGAGAAGGTCTTCCTGTAACTTCAGCCTTTGCCAATTCACCAGGTAAAGGAGTGGGATGTTCCAACAGGGGTTCTTTTGGTTCCTGGTATAGTTTCTTTGAAGAAGGAACAAGCTTCTAGTTTCAGAGCAGGCTGGCAAACTTAGTATTTCAGGAAGGAGGATAAACTGGATATCTGATTTTTCTGAATTTTTTTGCATTAAGGTAAACTTCCCCATAGCTACAATAATCTAAACCCTTAAGGTGTTTTTTTACTACTTGAACGCAGATCTTGTTTCCCCACTGAATGTAAATTAGTGTGGTGTTTCTTACCTGATTGGAGGTCGGTATGTTGCTCTTGCTTTGGGCTTAAACAAAAGCAGCTTGCAGCCATCTGGGTTGTGAGCCTTCTAAGTAAAGTGGGCTTCCCATATTGAATTGATAGAACTGTCTTGTACTCTGCTTCTATATGCCTTTAATCCATCGTGCATAACTGTATTGTCTAACTGATCATGGTCTTGTCTTCTACATGCATGGCTTCATCGTTATCACATTGCACCATTCATCTAACCCAGGAGCCAATGAAGGTATGATAACCTTTTAGTATATACAGTTATTTCTTTGGTCATATTCATGTAGCTGTGGTGTTCTTCATTCAGCTCTGAGTTTCAACTCTGAAAATACAATCTTTGGTGACAATCATAGTTCTAGGCATCTATGTGTTGATATTCATTTGCCTTCAGTACCAGAAAAAGGGGAGGTCTTATTTGGTGATGTACCTTACGTGGCTCGCTAGAAGTCCAACTGTGCTAATAAAGACATTCTGACTTGCATTGTAGCCAAAGGTAGGTGTAGCTAGATTTTCTTTAGTGGAATACACATTTTATGGGAAGTCTTACACAAAGAGTACTTGCGTAGTTACACTTGTGTGCTGTATGGAGCTGAACTGACCAATGGCTTGCTGCCTCTAACAGCAAAGCTTTCCTGCCTTTCTCCTGGTTATATACTTCTTTATTCCAGTGCTGTCCTGGCAATGGATTCCTCTGAACCGTTTCCATTTGTGAACACAGCAGGAGACTTGTCACTCTCCCCTTTCTCTGTATCAGGGATTGGGCACAGAGAGACTGAATGCCCGTGTCTTGGTGGCAGTGAGCTGTTGGGTTGGCTCACTTTTGTGTATCTGAAATGCACTTGTAGGAGGACACTTACTTCATTTGTAGATGCTCCTTTTCCCCCTCTGGCAATGATGCCCTGTGGTTGTCTGAAATAGCTGGCAGTTTTCTCAAGAAAAGCCTCAGTGCAAGCCTGCTGAAGGCCAGCAGGCCCAAGCCATGGTGGCAGACTGGCAGCGAGATGTTCAACCCTAGTACAGTTAGAGAGGTTACAGTTAGAGAGTTATAGAGAGGTTACTGTCACTAATGGCTCCTATGCGAAATCACTACAGAGGCTTCAGCAAAAGACCTGCTTGGGTGGTTGTGGCTCACCTGAGACAGGTTACGGTCAGCTGCTTTAGTCCCTTGCTGGCTTGGCTGTTCCTCCTGCTGAGGCAGAAAGGAAACAGTGTTCCTTGGAGACCATCTGTCTACTGTTCTCTTACGTGCTAGAAGTGAGCTTGACTTTTCTGTTCATTGCAACTAGGCAATTTCACACATTCTGGAAAGCGTTTTTCAAGAACAGAGTAATTTTTCTTAAGCTGCTATTTTATAATAAATGCCAGTCTGATGCATCTTTCAGGTGATTTTTCTGTGAAGCATGCCATCAGTTAGTTCCTTTGAGAGACGGATAGGAAAACTGACAGTTATAGTTATTCTTGGGTCTTGGGGGGCACGCAGCTTTTAGGAGACAACTGAAGGATGGCAGAGCGAAGTTTTGTGCCAAAGAGAAGACGGGCTTGCTTCTACCTTCATTTAGATTGAAATAAGAAGTCTGTCTTTGAACATCTGTTCAAGAGAGATGGCAAGATTAACTAGAGGGTGTATGCTGCTTTGCAGAAATGGGTGTTCTCTATTAAGTGTGCTATTGAACATTTTTTATGCTATTGTCAGAAGCCTGTCCCATTACTTCAGAATGCCAGGTCGAATTCTGCTGTGATATATTGTGAAGTGTCTGCAGATACGGTACCTTGGAGATCATGAGTCTGCTAGCAGCCAGGACAAGAAATACAGAAATGTACTGCATCACAGATGTGAATTCAAGTCTTGCTGATGATCCTTAAAGAGCGACTGGGTGTGGGAATGTTCATGAAATTTTGCTGAAGCTGTGGCTCTGGTTCTAAGAGCAGAATACATGATCTGGTCTCTCTAATAGGACAAAAACTCCTTGGTTCTCCAGCTCCTTAAGCAGATCAAGAGGAAAAAATTATCAAGGAAAACCCATATTAGGCTTGTCAAAGGAAACTATTACTTTGTTTAGATCTCAAGCCTTGGAATCACTTTTTTTTTTTTAAATTAGAAAACCAAAACTTTAAATCAAACTTGCTCATGAGTCTAAGCATTTTCTGTCTTGGTGCTTATTAATCTAATACTGGAGAGAGGCTTGAAGTTTAACCAGTTTTCATTAAAATCAGCATGAAGAAACCTACTACTTCATTGTTGATGACAGAATCTCATGGCTTTTAGTGAGTTTGAACAGTTTGGACTTCTCGCCAGTTGTACTGTCTTCCTCAGCACCGTGAGGATTCATTTACGCTGACCACAAAGTTTTGATGCTATGTGTTCTTGATGCAGAGCTGGGAACTCCGTCCTTAAGGCAGAAGGGAACTTGGGAGATGCAAACACTATTTTATCCGCCCCGCCCCTTAAGTAGAGGGAAGTAGAACTTAAGATAATTAAGAATCTCTCTTCTGGTTCCTTTACATCCAGTGGGATTTGCAACAATGCCATTTTCCTCCTTATTCTCCCTGTCTAAGTGTTTAACATGAAGCCAAGCCATTTTCAATGGGGTGGGACTCCTGATTAAGTATCTGAACTTTCTGCAACTGCAGATTCAATCCAGCCTCCCAAATTTAATCCTTAAAAATTATATCAAGTGAGTTCCATGAATGAGGTATTCTGAATGAGAGCAAGAAAGAACACTTTAAACAAAGCTCTTCTCTGTTCTTACGGCATTAGTTTTCTATGAATTCATTTGACTTGAGGCAGTCTTGGGTTTTTTTTGGTGTGGGCTTTGAAATCTGTCAAATGATGTTGTGTGTCTGTGTACACAGACTTTTCTATAGTGCTGGGTACTATTGGGATAGGAATCCCTTGGGCTTTGAAGCTCCTAAGGAGAACAGCACCTTCCGTGAGAGACGATGGGATAAGCAAGGCCTCTGCTGTAAGATGACACAAAGGGTTAATAATATGCTTTACTCTTTCCAGGTACTTTATTACCCAGATTGCCATCTGAACCCGGGATGACGTTACTCACCATCAACATAGAGAAAATTGGTCTGAAAGATGCTGGGCAGTGCATTGATCCTTACATCACAGTCAGTGTAAAGGGTAATGATTTCTGTTCCTGGCTCCTCATCTCCAGTTTGGAGAGAGTGTGTGTTCTGAAAGCTGTATTGATTTTTCAACCTGCTGAGGAAAATATCTGTTGCTACTTGCATTTTCTATTGTGGATGTAAGACTTCTGCTTTAATCAAGGGTGGAAAAATTCTGTATTTGAGAGATACTGAGAGGTAAATCACTGCAGGAGAACATGCTTATCTGTGCACTCCAGGGTGCCTTCTCCATGCTGGGAGCTGAGTATCAGTGACTTGGCAGACGGTACTTCTCGATTCCAGCTTCTTCAGCTGACTCCTAAGTGCAGGTCTGTTTGGACTGCTTGTACTTCCCAACACTTACTGGCCTCTGGGCTTTCTGGAGATGGTGAACCACAGCCCGCTGACTCCATTCTTGCCCTGTCATTAAACTAATTTTTTAGTAAAACAAAGATCATCTTACCAAGGCTTAAGGTTTAGAGGAATGGGTATGAAGCTGGGAAACAAAGCTTGCAAGTGAAATAAAATATAAAATATGTTTTAGCCTTGGCAGTGAAAAAGTTTAGCCTTGGCTCTCTCTGAGAGCTTCCATGAATCTGGAAGAACCTCTCTCTCTGTCAGTCCAGGATAGGCAACATTAGGATTTATCACTGTTTCAGATGACAACACGGTTGATGTCTTTTGCTTGAGGCTGAGATTTTTGGTGTTCTGACCCTGTCTAGTGGGAGCATCTGCCTCTTTCCCATTTTGCATTTCTTAGCAGGAAGCCCCTGTAGTCAGAATTGCTTACCCTTAACCTGCCCTGCTTGACTTCTGCTTATCTTTACAATCTTTGGAGTTTTATGATCTTTTTTTGTTTATCATATAAAAATTTCTAGCTGAGCCAACAGCCTCTAGTTATTTTCAGTTGTGATAGCAACCTTGTGTGTGTCCTCTTTAGATGTGCTATTGGATACCAAATGTAGGGATAAAATACTTGTTAGATGTGTGATCAGGTGCTTCCTCCACCAGACAGGTTCTTTGGCAGAAGGCAGGCTCACAATATTGAATGTCACTTAAATCCCAGCGATGTTCTCAAGTGTTACCTGCCAAAATATATAGATAGAAAGCTTTATCTAATCCTGCTTCCTGTGATGATTTTTTTTTTTAAGCGGTGAAACCTTCTACTTCTTTCTGGACCTTTGAGGAGTTCACCTCCTCAAACATGGAGGTTGAGTGGAAGCTGGAAGCTGGAGCATGACTCTTGCCTTCCCCAGATGATACAACTGCCTTTTTGTCTTTTCAGTTTTGGAAACATGCAGTATTTCTTTGTTTATGGTATTGCCTTAGGTTTGCAGCATTATTTTTAGATTGTGTAACTATTCTTTGGGCTCCATTTCTCTAGTCACTTGTGGATCTTTGTTTGCCTCTAGTATGCCAGAAAGCTGAGGGATGGGTGACTTCAGTGGTGGGGCTAGCTGGATGGATGTGGGTTTAATCAAATTTAATTCTTTCATGCTGTGTTTCTCTTGGCCAACAGGAAAATACCAGCCCTAACGGGGTTCTAACATTGGATCCGGGAACTTATCAGAATGTGTAAAACAAACATTCGTTGTTCCTTGCCACTGAAGTGTTTGTCTGTCTTAACTTAGTACATGTTGTTAAAACTGTTGCTTGCTTTCAGAGCTAGCTCTCATTTCCTTTCTGGAGCTAAGGGAGACTGTATATTGCTAGGCTTACTTTCCCAACAAGTCTTTCTGTTAACATGTGGCTCTCTACTTGCAAGCTCCTATAAATGGTGGCTGCCAAGTAATGATGTAGAAAATAGGATGAAAAAGTGTGTGTATGTGTAAGTGGGCTATCGCCTAGTCTGCTAATGGTGACTTTTTGTACTTTATTTCTCAAGATTTTTGGTGAGGAAAAGTAGCTCTGAAAAGTCATTTTGTTGCTATTAGGAGTCTGAAGACACTGGGTAGCTGTTTTCCCTGGTTTGTTCCTGATGGAACATCGGTGATCCCAGCCCACTCCCTGGATGCATCAGTGGTGCTCCGGGGCCCCAGCCTGTACCCAAGGCACAATGCTTGTGCTCTCTACTCATAAACTTGGCTGCTTCGTTAGCCACTTTGCTCCACCT
>NW_009607895.1:8665-28554 GCF_000690535.1 Cariama cristata
GAGCTCACCAATGAGAGAAAAAAGAGTAAGAGGACAAATGTACTCACGTAAACAGCAGAGGCTTAGTGAGAAATGATATTGTCTGTGGTGGCTGTGCCTGAGCAGCAGAACCAGTGGCTGGTGCTGAGAGCTGGAGTCCAACCTGTGGCCCCACTATGCCTCTGCCTGTGGAAAAACCAAGAGGAATAATGAGTCTAGGCAGCAAAGCAGGGCGTATACAGCTTGTGTAAGCTGTGCCAGCTGTGTCCCGCAGGCCCTGTGCTTGGAGCAGCCTTTGGTGTGTATCCCCTTCTGCCGGCTCAGCTGAAGGGCTGAAGCCCTGCTGGAGTCCTGCTTGCAGAGGGAATGGAATCCTTTGCTGGCAGCAGAAAGAAGTGTGCTCTTAAAAATAAAAAGAGGGATAATTCCCAATTTTCATCTCGAATATCGTCAGAACTTTACCTGCTTTCATGTTGCAATCAAAAAGAAAATTCACTTGACTGTGAAGGGGCAGGATTGCCCCATTTTTTTAAGTTTAGAGGAAAAATCCAGGTGTGCGTTAACTTTTTGTGGCAGCACTAGGAGTGATTCAGAAATCAGGACCTTAAGCAGGTCCTTTAAGCAGGACCTTAAAGTCTGGGAAGCTTCTGCCATTCTCATGCTGTTTCTTTCCTGCAGATTTGAATGGGATCGATCTGACTCCTGTGCAAGATACTCCTGTGGCTTTAAGGAAGGAGGACACATATGTCCATTTTAATGTGGACATCGAGATTCAGAAACACATTGAAAAACTAACAAAAGGTACGTAGTACCAGAGACCTGAAACAGGGCCCAGGAGCTTTGAAAGTGTAGACACTAGGCTGCTCCTGATCTAATAAACAGGCTGTGCCTGAGCTGCTGCTGCAGGGCTCAAGTTCCAGACAAGGATAAAAATAGACCTTTGCATCCTGTCTCTTTCACATTGGTCGTTGTGACGACTTGCAGACAAGGGAGGGATGAAAAGAGATAAATGTGCGGCAGTCTGCTCTACTACACAGGTATTGAGCTGCTTTATCACCTTCGTAGTCATTGGGCAAACTGTTACCTGGACATGAATAATTGAGAGAAGAGTACAGAGAGAGAAGCTCTTGTTAAGTGTGATGAGCATTGTAAGAACATGATACAGCTTTTGAGTAAATAACAGAAGTGTTGGAGATAATTCCCTCCAATGTATGTAGAGCATCTTAATGGCAGAGAAGTTTTCAGGTTAACTACTGGCTATAATTGCTAACTTTTCTATTAAACCATTTTCCACTCTAGGTGCAGCTATTTTCTTTGAATTCAAACACTACAAGCCTAAGAAAAGGTTTACTAGCACCAAGTGCTTTGCTTTCATGGAGATGGATGAAATTAAACCTGGGGCAATTGTTATAGAACTGTAAGTGACTTGCAATTATAGATGCCAATGACAGAGGAAATGAACTAGACTTCAGTTACAGTGTGTGGCTTGTTGCATCAAAGAAGGTTTCTTGGACTTATTAGATTGACTTCCACAAGGAACATTCTATTTTTAATAAAGAAGGGAAGATAAAATGCTTTTAGGCAAATAAAATGGCTAGAGACCCTTCTCAAAAACTAGACTATTTCCAAATAAAATGCTGGTGTTTGTAATTAAATTTTGTATGAAGCTAACAAATTCTGCATGGGAGGTTTTAATTTTGACCTTAGCTTGAGTGTGAGATCAGCTATATTTAAAAAAAAAAAAACAAACCCAAAACAACTCACATGGTCTTTTGGTACAGAAGTTCTGTAAAGGGAATCTGATTTGAGACATGAGATACTGATTTGAAATTGAATTTTATGAACATTGCAAAGCATTATTGAGTGGTTGTGGTTTTTCCCCACTCTGAGTATATAAAGAAATAGATCAGGCAGTTATGCCACAGTGGTTAGGATGTGCATCCTACCCTTATGGTGTGGCTGAAGGTCTGAGTGAGGTTTCAGAGGGATCTTTTTCAGGAAGAGGGTGAACCTTGCAATTCTGGGCATCTCTAGGAAGAGTGCTCAGTCTGTGCTAGCTGGAGTACTTCTGAAGTACTGAGTAACTGATACTGCATCTGCTACCATCCAGAGTACTATATTGGGAGTTCTCCTCACAAAAACCTTACGCTCATTTAGAAATTGAAATCTCTGTTTGGTTAAAATAATAATCCAGAGAAACTACTGGTTTGAGTTTCTTCCTGTAAATCTACTCATTATTGTTGCTTCCAGTAAGTCTTGTCAGATGTATTTAAAAGGTTACAGCAGTAAGATCTGTACAGGACAAGCTCCCTAGTGTGCTTTCATCTTCCTACGCAGCCATTAGCACCTGGATTAACTTCCTTTCTTGTGGTTACAGGTACAAAAAACCCACTGACTTTAAAAGGAAGAAATTGCAACTGTTGACCAAGAAACCACTTTACCTTCACCTCCATCAAACATTGCACAAGGAATGACCCTCGTTGTGAGTCTTCTGTGAACTGAACCACAAGTCATGGTAGCTGTGTGTAGTAGCCGTAGCCTTCGCGGGGCAGGAGAACGACTGTATTCATGCCAGTGGGTCAGACGGGACCATCCCATGCTGCACAGCGCTGCTTCAGGGTCAGAGGCAAGCCTACCATGCAAGTGCAAGGTTTTTTTCAGTACCTTCCAGATACAGGTTTTTCTGAGAGCCCTGAAATATGTTGACTGCTTTTCCTAATTTTGCTGTTTATCACTTTTTATCTTAACCGTTATTATCCTTTTGCCTCAAACTCCACCCAAGGATGGAGACTGCCCCTTTGCCAAACCTGCAGCAATAAAGATGTGGCAGGCCTACTCACTGTTTACACTTGCTGTGCTGTTGTAGTTCCTCTCATCTGCATTTCGGAGTCCTCTGTAGCAGGCTGGGCAGCAGAAGAGCGGGAGAAAGATGAGGTGGGGTGGGAAGGAGCTTCTGCAAGGTACTGCAAGTGATTGAAAGTGAGGGAGAGGAGGATGCTGGGTCAAGTGGAGTGGCCACAGAAGAGCTCCTCAGTCGGCTGTTCTGCTTTGGTGGGGCCGGGAGGAGGACAACTGCAGATGAGAACGCTGAACTATGATTTTAACAGCCTTGCCTGATCCACTCCTACCGAGTTTTGGATATATTACACGTTACAATCCTTTAAATGGCCGTTACTCCCAAATAGAGCTATTTTTTCTGTATCTTGTCACGGAGCGATCTGCAAAGGTGGGTGGGGGGTGCAGAGAGGCTTTCTCCAGGGCTTCATCCTCGTGGTGGTGGGCGTCTCGCCATTTCAGTGAGAGCAGGACAGGCCCCTCGGTGTGCAGGTGTCAGTTTTCCAGAGCTGTTGGTAAAGCAGATCTGGCTACCAGCTTGACCCACCTTTTACATGAAACTGCTGTTCTTACGGAAACTGATTGTATGCAGTTTTCTGCATGTTTTGTGCAAGCCTGGAAACTTACTCTAAAAATTACCTTTTTATGTAAGTAGATAGGATTATCATTTATTTTCTATATTTTTGATTTGGTGTGTAATAAGCTGCAGGACATTGGCTTATTATGACACACTTGCATTCACCTTTTGACCTAATAAAGGGACAGAAGTAGAACCCCATCAAATCTTTCATATATTTGTGTGGATATTTAATACAATACTTTAAGGTTTGATATATTTCTTGCGTATCTAACTAGTGCCTAAATACTCTGCTATGCTAACAAAAGACCCAGCTCCCAAAATTGTGTCAGTTATTAGGTTTATTTTAAACAGTCTGGATGCAGATGTATCACCAATTCCTCTTTTCTGTCACGTAACCCCAAGACGCTACATTATGCTTTAATGGAAGGGATGTTACTTTTCCTCATGATATTTGTCTGTCTACAGGCAGGTGTTCAGCATTTTTGGCTTTACCATATTGATTAGGATAAAAAGCTGTTTTTGAATGTCCTGATCTTCTTGCCTTCCCTCTGTTCTGGTATAACTAGGGATGATGTCATTATGACAAAAGTCAGGAACACTTCCTCAAATTCCACTACTGGTTGGGGGTGGGGGGTGGAAGAAAAAAGTGCAATTGAATTTTCCTGTTTACGGGTCTTTACAATACCCCAATGGTATTACATTGAATATCAGGCCCTGAAAAAATAGCCCTACGAGTTACAGAAATACCTCTGAATGCAGCGTTCTGGCTGCCGGACAAAAGGAGGATCCATGCATTTTTAAAAAATAAATAAAAATCCTCCTTTCAGCTGCAGAAGGATGGAGTGCAACATTAGTCTATGGCGCAAGTAGCTCTGAGCTTGGTCAACAGCTGTAGTCCCGGCCTGGCTCAGCTCTCCCTGCCCTCCCAGGGAGCTGTAGGGGTGAGGGTCCGTTCTGCGGCTGGGTGTCCCCCTGTGCCCTCCTCCTGCTGCTCCCAGTGGGCAATGCCATCCTGCTTTAGGGGGTTCAGGCTCGCTGGGGTGGGCGAGGGAGGAGATGCTCACCATCGCAAAGCTCCGTGTTGGGGAAGGAAAGAGCCTGAGCTTGGAGAACTCGACTCTCAAACGCAAATGTTTGTCAATGTGCGTGTCGTTAGCCACCAGGCAAATGGAACACTTTTGCCTCAATTACAAACCCCTTGTTTCAGCGGCTTACTTTTTGACTTTTCTCCAGCGTGTAGATGTCTGTATTAACTCCAGTTATATGAAATGTCAACTTTGAAGTATTTTTGTTAAATACACAAGTAGAGCTTTGTATTTAACTAATTGTGAATTAATGTCTGTAGAGTGTGAAATACCATTTTTAAAGTTGCTTCTATCCTTTGCATTGTTTCTGTGAACTGTCTTTCACTGAAAGGACTACTACTGCCCACACCACAAGCTCTTGTATTGTTCTATGCTTTAGCAATGTTTTATCTTGTCTTTCATCTTAAATCTAAAACTTAATACTTGTACTGTAAGAATGTAACACCTAGATGGCAAGTTTAATGGCTGCTTGTACCCTGGCAGTAAAGCTGTAATGGCCTTTCAGTAGGGTTTTTTATTATTCCTAGTTGTTTTCCCTTTTTTTTTCCTCTTCCCCAAGGCTTACTTTTGTACAGAGCACTTCTGACAACCCATCGTGCCCAGATCAGTAAGTGGCCTGCTGTGCCGAATACTCCATACTCACCCTTGTACTAACAAACACTTACACTCAGGGACTGCCTTCAACATCTACAAGCATAGGGGGTGTTTTTAAAGTTCTCCAGTGTTTTTTAAATCAGGTTGAATACGTAGGAATACAGGTTTAATATGGTTTGCATACACCCACTCTGCTTTAAAAAGTTATTTTCCATAATTAATGTAAGTGAAAAAGGCTGTAGAAATACAGCCTTATTGCTAAGGAAGCTGAATTGGTCTTAAATACTGACTAAGATGAAAACTCAGCTGTCAAACTTTGCTTAATGCTGCAAGCCAGTCTTGAAAGTTTAAGTGATTATGAAATGTCTTAGTTTCTAGAATCCTGGAGCGTTCACCTGCATCTCCAGCCTAACTACACAGCTTCAGAAAGGTTTCCAGCCCTGTGCTGCCCGTCAGGTCCCCTGTTGTCCTCATTACTACGTGAAGCAAGTCCACGACACGCCAGGCTAGTTCAGCATAAGGGTAATGCCACTGTTAGGCTTGCAGCGGCAGCAGTTATTCAGCCTTGATTCAATTCATGGTCATCAAAACGTGGTCATGGCTGTAGCATTCTCTGGTTAAATTACCGAACCAATGTCCTTTCTGAACAAAAAATGGCACTGAAACAAAGCCTTCAGGATTTAGCAAAAGGAATTTTGCTTTTTATTAGAACTTTCCTTTGAATACAGTGTCATTTGTGCTTCTGATCTCTGACCAGACATCTTTTAAAAAAAAACAAAACAAAACCAAAAACCACCTCACAGTCCTCATGTAAACCCCTGGCCTACAATAACTGCAGCTGAATGATGTGATGGCAAAGGCAGGTAGGATAGCATTTTACTTAAAAATTATTTCCACAGGAAATGATTTGATTTACATTTTTCACGAAATTAGTTCATTCACCAACTGGTTACAGAGGCTACATTTAATTAAAACTAGCCACACAGGTACTTCCTTTCTATTGCACGTTTAGAGTAGGTTCAAGTCCATCACAAAAAGGTTCTTGCAGCCCAAGAGGATGGATGAGTTTAAGGTGATCATAAATGCACATAAGATGTCTGTAGCAATTGGATAAAAATTAATCCCGCAAAAGCTGAAATATACTGAAATGAGACAAATGGCTTCAAACAGGAAGTGCGCTGGAGTCCATTCCGTTGAGCTGCTGCGGGAAGGCTGCAGTTAGGGTTTCTGGGCTGGAGGCTGTGTGTAGTCCTTGGGGGCTACTGGCGGCGGGGGGCCTGCGGGGTAGTCCCTGGGTCCCGAGGGAGGCAAGTCCCTGCTAGGAGAGGGCGTATAGTCTCTCGAACCAGGCGGGGGTAGCCGTGGGGCTGGCGGATAATCTCTTGGGCCAGGCGGACCTAGGGGTCGAAATGGAGGGTGCCCACGTCCATAGCCTCTTGGGTCTGGAGGTGGTGGAAATGGGCCAGGAGGCAGGTCTCGCATTCCCAAGGGTGGGCCGGGTAAGAAATCTCTCGCAGCTGGAGGTGGCAAGGGAGCACCACGAACTGGAAGGGAAGGAAAACAGGGAGTTAAATGAAATCCTGCTTTAACCTCAACAGTGAAGCTCCTAACTCATTCCTCATTTCTTCATTTTTTGGAGCACCTCTAGGGTGGGTCAGTGTCGCATACAGACTTCACAGGCCATGAATTCTATTCTATTGAGTTTTGCCTGCTGGTTTCCATTTTAGACTAAACAAGGAAAAAATGCCTCCTTACAGAATGACAGAATCGGTTTGGTTGGAAGAGACCTCTGGGATCAGAGTCCAACCTTTGCCCTAACAAACACCACCATGGCACTAAGTGCCACATCCAATCTCTTCTTAAACACCTCCAGGGATGGTGACACCACCTTGGTGTTAAAGGAGGCTTGAAAAACCCCACCCTCCCCAAGCTTACTGAGCGAGGCAGCTACACCCCACGCAGCGTGGGGAGGCTGCGTGCTCATGGATGGCAGATCGCAGTTCTGCAGCAGGCTTCGGGGAAGCACCATGAGAAAAGTTTAAGTTCCAGCACAGGGCGATGCAACTGTACCTAGGGGCACAGGAAGAGGTCGAGGCCCAAAGTGCCCACGGAGAGGAGCTGGCGGCGGTCCGTAGCGAACAGGTGGTGGAGGCGGAGGTCCCATCACTGGGGAGGTCATGATGGGTGTCCCAGGGAAAGAAGGTGGGCCTTTGGGACTAGCATTAGCCTGTGCAAGATGAGGTCATACTTCAGTGGGTTACTCACTGCATCAGAGAAGTATTGACACGGCTGAACACCACACCCACTCACCCAAAGGCCAAGAGGTGGAAGAGAGGGAAAAAAAAACCAACCAAACAAACCCAAACCAAAAACCCACCCAAACCAAAAACCACACACCCCAAAGCACAGGAACCAAGTAGCAAATAGGGGACAATGATGGCACAGTAACTTTCCTTCACCAGAACACTGCTGCGCTACCTGGGAGTGAGTGCTTAGTGCACCTTCTGAGATGACAAGTTTTCTTTAGCTAAAGCTGTACTAAACAAAAGTTCCATCCCTTTTGAAGTGTCCTGGGTGGACAGCCCTTCGGTAAAGGGCCTGGCACCTCAGATTACACATGGAATTGTGCTTAAATACCACAGGTAAGTCAGCTTCTGAGGATTATTGTTGTAGTCACTCCAAAGTGTTTGCCTGCAGTCCTTAACAAGAAAGATCTCATTTCCTCAATTCCATAAAAACCAGACAGCAACTGTTCATCATTAGAGAAACCTTTTGAGACAGAGGTGTAAGCCCTTGGTTAGTTTTGCAGAGCATTTTGTTACTGAGCAGTTCAGAACAGCAAGCCTGTTATTCCTCTCCATCAAAGCAGAGTAACACCACCTCCAGCCTCTGAATACTCACTGTAGCTGGTTCAACAGATGAAGGTGAATCAGCAGTTACACAGGGGGCTTCAGGCTCTTTGGGAGAGGGTTGCTTTTTTTTTTTTTTTTGGACAGCAAATAAGGATAGTGACAGGATATAGACAAGACAGAACATGATACAGTTAAAGAAGCAGCAGGAAGTACAGTGAATCGTGTATCAGAAACGCTTCCTGAAGGTTGGGGTTTTTCAGCTTACCACTCCATCCATTGCTGTGGAAGGGGAGGAGGTTCTTGGCCCACTACCGATCAGGGACGCTACAGCAGGCCCAAGATCTGTAAAGAGAGCCACGAATGCATGTCTTACCATGCCTGGGGTAAGGAACATGGGGTTTAAATTACATTTCTGAAGCGAAACAATAACTGAGTAAGCTGCAGTTGGTTGCAAGCCCAAACTTACCAGGAACAGACATCCTTCCAGGTAACTCTGGTGGCCTTCGTGGAGCAGGGGGGCCATCTACCACTGTACCTTAAGGGAAACAAGAACCCCAGAGATCCTAATCAACACCTGCCTGAGTGCTCTCTCTTTAAAACAAAACCAAACCAAACCCCCCCAAAAAAACACAACAGAAACAAACCAACCAAACCACCTACTCGTCTGTGTATTAACAAAGCTGTTATCAATACTTAACACTATCCCTAGAACCAAGATCAGACCTTAGTGTTCTTGGGTTTGTAGCATAAGAGACAGTTATCATAGAAGGGAAACTTCGCTGCTTACCAAATTCACCTCTTGAGCCTTCCCTTCGAGGAGCAGAAAGGGGCCGAGCAGGAGCTTCTATCATCTGTGTGGGTGATGGATTTCCTCCACTCACAGGTGATGGGCCAAAAGAGCCATCTCTGCTTAAGGGCCCTATGCCAAAGAATTAAAAACACTTGATTTACTTCTTTACTATTTATCACAGCCTTATTTTTTTAGGATATACTGACTCAAAGACCAAAGTTTTGGGAGAAACAGCAGCATTTACCTCGTCGCGGTGGGACTTGGCGATCGGGTCTGCCTGGAGTTGGCTTTACAATTAATGGTCTTTGAAGCATGACAATTTTTTGGTTTACTTCTATTAATCTAATTTTAAAAAATAAAGGTTGTTTTAGTATTCAAATAATACACAACTCATACTTGTTATAATGTAACAAGGCAAACTGCATTGTAAAATGTTACAGCTTTCACTGAGAAATCTGGTTTTAACCATCAGAACAATTTAATAGTAAGTTACAATTAGTAACTTAAATACACCCTGCACATTCTGAGCAAGCAGGGTAACTGAGCACCCTGCATTGTTTGAGCTCCTTCTCTCCCAAGCAACACGCAGCATGTTCAAAGAGCAATAAAAATGGTCTGTACTGGACTTACTTTTGTCTTAGGTTGGCTGCTTCTCTTTTTTCTTCAGCCAGAGCTCTCTCAGCAGAGCGGGCAATAAGCTAGAGTAGGGAAAAATTTTGCCAACTGCGTTAACTGCACCAACCTGAAGTCACATACAAACTGTTTGCATCAGAAGAGGAAGAACATTCTTACCCAATTGTCATGTGCCTTTTTCTCATGAGCAGCAATCTGAGAAGAAAAGCAGCATTTTAGTTTATTCTGTCCAACTACTGGTATTTCCAATAACTCACTACAGAGGATTGGAATGATGCAGTAAAATGTGACACAATAACCAGCAAGCAAGAAATTCACCTGGTTTTTGTAAGATCTCTCTGTTTTTTGCAATTCTTCTTCCATATCTTGGATCCTTTGCCTGTACAATAGGAAAAAGAGGGGAAGGAGAGAGGTTTACATGAATTTTCTTCAATAGCTGAAATGAAGGAAAACAACAGCCTTCAGAAACTGAAGTTACTTGTAAACTTTCACTTCCTCAATGGCCAGCACGGCTTTTTCATCTGCAGCAGACAATTTCTGCTCTTTCTCCTGTCGCTCATACTCTTCCTGGGTTAGTTTTCTGCATAGGGGGAGGAAAAAAAAAAAAAAAGCGCATCATGTATTCCACCATCCTACATCTACTACAACTCAAAATCAAGGTGGTATTCTGCTAACAACAGTGATATCACAATCTATATTAATGCATGAGAATACAGAGAGAGAATAAAGAGGTGGTGGTTTTGTTTTTTTAAGAGAGACAAAAATACTGTCTTTTGAAACCAACAGACAAACCTTTTGTGTATAAAACCTGAAAATTAAGGACGCAGAGTTGACTGGAAAGTTCTTTCAGCATCTAAAGATTTGTCAGAATCTAACAACTGCAGACAGTTCATCTCTTCATATCCCGTAGTTTACTTACCAATTCTACAGATGGTAACCCAGATTTACAAAGGTATGAACAAGGAAATATGCAGAACTGAGATCTAACCAAGGGAAATGAAGAAATGAACGTGTAGTGAAAAAGGGGGAATTTCGGGCCCAGGTGACAAACACATTCAAATAGTCAGCAACGGTGTTGAAAGGTGGTTTGTTTTTTTCCTAAGTTTTCTCTGTACCAATTTATTACATGACCAACTCTCACAGTCGTTTTATAACCTCATGGCTCACTAGTTTTTTCATTTTTGACATTTTTCTGAAGTATTTGAGAGGTCCATAATGTGTTCCTAATTTACAAGAGCTATCCCACGAAACTGAAACCACTAAACTAGCAGTAAGTTAACAATGGCTAATAGCCAGTTCAACACAATTCATTTCCTTGGCTACATGTGGAAACAGTTTTCTGGAAAAAAACTGAAGGAAGTCCTTCATTCTAATCAAGAAGTAGTAACAGGCATTGTAACTTCCTAAAAGTTTTGGAAGGAATAGAAATTCTTCAGTGAGGTCAAGAGGAAGTTTTCCTTGAAAGGTGGGCTATCCTTCACCTCTCCATTATGTGTTCACCACACCTGGATCCTGAAGTTAGGAGGTCAGGCAGTTTCACTACTGAGGTGCTGTCCAGCCTCAATTCCTTAGCTTGTTCCAACCCTGTGCTTCCCCCAACCTACACACCTGGATCTTAGAACTTTCAGTTGCTTCTCCACCACAATTTCAGCTTTCCTACAGAATTTAGCTGAAAATGACCCTGAATTCTATCTCAAATTTTCCCCACAAAATTGAGATAGTATTACAGACATTCCAGTAAGTAAATAAATGAACAAATGAGGAATGAACAGATACACAACTAGTATTACGAGAATTAGACTCACTGAACTGAGGTCAGAGTAACCAAAACAAATCTTAATGGCCACTATATTCTCCTTGATGTTTCTGGAGAATGTGACAGAGCAACCACAGAAATTTGCAGACCAAGCCACCCATCTCCCCTGTCCATAAGTTGCTCATTTGTTTAACAGTAGAAGGCAATATTGTGTGTGCAAAGTGAGTGTCTTTTTAGAATCTCTGGAATGGTGGAGGAAGTAAAAAAGGGGTACTAGCTTGAACCATATTGAAAAAGTATTCATAGCTTTTCATTCCAAATACAACTTCAAGTTATTTGATCCTTCTAAGCAAAGAGCATTTGGATAGTGCCTACGATATAACACACTATGTTGCAGGAGAGTAACAAAAGGCTTACTTCTGGAGCGCCATCTCCTTCTGCTGGTAAAGTTCACCAAGAATCTCCACTTTCTGCTGTAGTGTTTTGCATTCGTTTTCCAGTCGAGCTTTGGCTGACTGGAGCGAACAGGAGTCATGTTCTAATTTTTTTATCTGCTCTGTTGGAGAAGCAAAGGTAGGCGAGCAAGTTGAAGGAAGTTGCAATGAGAACCGTTATGCCACTTAAACGCTCTGTTTCTTTTTAAACCACATACAGCATTTCATCCTAAGCAATTCTTTTGCTAGGCCTACCTTCCAGCTCATGTCTTGCTGTTACTTCATCACTCAGTTTGGATTGCAGAAGATTTCTGTCTTCTTCAACTATGGATAACATAGTTTTTACCTGAAAAGAGGAGCAGAAAGCTTATGATCTTAGGTATCACAGTAATGTGGCTGCATTTATTAGATATCTTGTGCTGCATACCCTGGAGACATCCATCATCTGCTTAATCTGAGTCTTCATCTTCTCACTCTCAATATCTAGAAGAGAAAAATATATTTGTTTTCCCTGTTTCTTAACTCCAATTCCCTGGACTCTACAGCTGTCAAAAATCACACTCCCTGCACTTTAATCTGGGATAGGTCTCTTTATGTAGTCCAAAAAAAAAAAACAAAAGGGGGGCGGGGGGGAGAGGTGGGGAACAAAGCACACTCGCAACTCTATGACCAGCACAACAGAACTATTAGATTTACTCCAAAAAGCATTCAGAAGATTCCTTCTTGTCACTTCTTCTAGCCATCACACCAATGTTAATGTGAACACAGTATCCATTACTGGACATAGTATCTGAAAACCAAAAAGTGGGAATTTCCAGCCCGCACATACCATACGGTCAGAAAAAAGGAAAAGAAAAGAAAAAAAAAGAAGAGGACTTCAAAGCCAGAGATGTAGGAAATACATGTGCAATGTCGGGAATGACAAACTGCCCGAGTAGTTCTGAAAACACCTATTTCAGTCTTTCAGATTTAAAAGATGTGATTACCCAAAGTACTAATCCATCTGGAGGTAAGCAACAATACTCATTAAAAATTCACATGAGGAATAAACATAGCAGAACAACAAAGCAGATATTCTCAGTTTTCAGAATTGCTAACCTTTACACGCAATTTTTAGAACTGTGTCATTACACTTAAAGCATACCTAAAAGGTAATATAAAAGCAATTATTGGACTTTTTAACAGTTTCTCCCTTCAGTTAGCAGGTATTTTGTGTTTGAAGATTACAGCTGGCAGTCTCTTAACCCACAGGCAGCTACATGCATGGCCTCCCCCTGCTCCCCGTATGACATGACACGAACATAGCACTGTGTGTGCTCTAGCCACGGGGCACAGGCAGGATTACTGTACCTGGCAACTCTCCATTGGCCAGGCTGTCTCCCATGTCTCCCATGCTCCATTCACGCCCTTCGCCATCCTTCTTGGCCTCAGATGCCGAATCCATGTCGAGCTGCTTCAGCTGCATAATGCAGTTAGTTAAAACCTAGTAATGAAATCAAAGGTTCACTGAAGAAGAATTGCTCTGCATTTTGTAACGTATTTCAAGGTATTTTATGATGTACAGTATTTAAAGCAAGCTTGTTATAAAGAACCTACTTCAATTTCGTTTTCCTTGTAGGCAAGTGCTTCTTCTATGTCCTTCTGAGATTTCTGATACAGTTTGATCTGCTCGCTGAGCTCAGTATGCCTCTCACTCCAACCTTCAGCTTCTTTTAACAGCTGTATGAAGCATCAAGGCGAGATCATTACTTGTTTTATTTTTAGTATAGGGTATATGTAATTAAAGTGTATTTTACTGCTGGCTCTGGTGATAACTGATCACCACAGGCCACAGACAAAGGGTAAATTTCACAGTTATCACATTTATCACTAGTCCACTTGGTAGAACTGGATCTTTGTGCAGTTTGTAGGATCTTTGTGCAGTTTGTATTATTAGGTGATTTTACAAGTTTGACATTTTCTCAGCTAATATCCTAACAACAGAACCAAACTGCTCACACACTACAAAATATGAAGAATTAATTGCATTCTAGAGGTATATCAAACTATATTCCTTAGAAGGCCATTTACTTCATATACAGAGAAAGAATACAGACAGATATTTACAATTATTTGTAAAAGAACTGTCATGACATCTCAGGGCCAAAGGTCCTCCCCATTAAGCTTAGCTTCAGAATTGCTCTTTGGCAATTCTTTACCATGACTTCCTCCAGTCCTGATCCCAAGTAGCAATCTCCCGATCATGCAGCAACTACCACATCAGCACAGACCTTCTGTGAATTTTCCTGACAAAAACTGAATCACGGGAACTGGCAAAGCCTTCATACTGAAGACATGTGGCTCACCTGCACAAAAACCCTGTGCAAGCAGGCACAAGGGTTTAAATTTTATCTTGATAATACGAAATGAAGAATTCTGACACGTTAAGAAAACAGAGACATGCTGAAGTTATACTCAAGAAAACTAGGAATAAAGCCCCAATGTTTTCCTCAAAAGACAAAGTTGCCCAGCCTAAGTGTAACGTACTTGCTCCTTGCTCTTTTTCAGTCTAGCATTCTCTTCCTGCACATGATGAAGCTCAGACTTCACCTTTTCTTCACTTAGTTTAGCTTCATTAAGGGCTATCTGCACCTACATATGAAACAAAAAGGAACAAAAAGACATAAAGTCAAACTGTAATGGAGCAAGAGTTATGTATTACTTGGTAAAATGGAAAAGAAAAAGGTATATATGCAGAAACAACCTGGAATCTGCCAAGGTAACATTTTCTATTACATCCTAGATATGAATTCTCCTGGTACAAGAACTTGTGAGTGTTCAGAGGGTGTCAATAATGCTTTACCTCTGAAAGCTCTACAGAATGCACACTGATAGCCTCTTGAAGTTTCTCCAAGGACTTCTGGGTTTCAGAGATCTATATAAGAAAAAGATGAGGAGTGACTTTGTATTAGCCTAGTACATGCCTTAGCCTGAGTAATTATTTTACCTGTGTAATTCGGAAGCATAAAAGGAAGTCAAAACACCAACAAATTTCTATTTAAAGCAGCCATTTGACTAGCAGCAACATGGTGCTGCCTTGATAAGGTAAGGGATAAAAACATACAGCACATTAGAATCAACTTCTCCCTGTGACTCTGCCAGTTCATGGCTGGGAAAGTTCCCTGTACACCTGCACAGACTAGAATGAAAGTAACACGTGCTGCTGTCATTAGCAACAACCTTTGATCAAAACAAGACCCGAGAACTTGTTGGCGCTTACCCTTACTACAGAATATCAGGCTTTAAAAAGAAGGAAAAAAAAAAAAGAAAAAAAAAAAAAGGAAGAAGAAAACATAAATACCTCTGGACAACAAAGAATAAGGGGCAGCTTAGAGATCTTCAATCTTACTACAGAACTAGATGCTTCCTCTAAGTACAAGAAAACGTCTCTTACCAACCTGAAACCTTCAGCTCATATCGTTACTGAACTAGGAAGTATTAGACTTCGTTCCAGCTAGGAAGTATTAGACTAGCCCATGACTTGAATACATCTGTTTGTGTGTGAAAGCACGTAACCACATGAGTCCATCAAGATCTTACAAAACAAACAAGCAAACAAAAACCCCCATGCAATCAACAGATTCTCCCCCTTGAGCCTGGGATGAACCTGAAATTTCATCTGGGTTCTCTTTTTGAGGTGGTTCATCTTGTTTGCTCTACCTCCCTCTCTCTGTTTTTCCATCAGGTTGTGACCAGCTTTTAGCGCACATCAAGTTAAGGACAATATAAAACATGAGTGTGATTGCTCTTACCTTGTTCTGTTTCTTCTCATTCTTTTTTCTCTCTGTTTCAAGCATTGTGTGCAGACTTTTTACTTTGTCATCTAGCTGACGATTTGCTTCTTCCAGTCCTTTGACAGTGTCCTAAAAAAACCAAAAACAGTAAAAAACCCACTAAAGCAAGTTATTTTATTGATGTTTTTGCTTTCAGTAAAGACACAGTTAACTGTTTCTTACCTTAAGCCCTGCAGTTTCATCAGAGAGAATGTCTTTTTGTTCTTGGGCCACTTTCACAGATTCCTTTGCTTCCTTTATCTAAGCACAGAAACAATCAAACAGAACTGAGGAAACTGTCAACATAATATTCAGTAAGAATAGAAAATAAAAACATATTAGCTGTTGCATTGACTGCATCATTAAACCAATAACAGAAAATTAGGAAGCAAAGGATGAGAACCTAGAACAATACCTTTTGATCATATTCCGACATTTTTTCTAAGATTTCGGTTTTTTCTTGGAGAAGGTTTTTTATCTTTTCAGCAAGTTGCTTTTCAGTCACTAGGAAGAAAAAGAAAGCTTACAGTAACTGTACTTCATATCCTGGAGGGGGAGGGAAATCAGAGCTATCATTACTACCTCTTTAGGGAACATTTTCAAGCAAGGACTAAAGCATAAATCAGGATAGTATCAATTCCCTGGCAGTCAGCCCTTTCTGCAGGAGTCTAAAAGCATCTTCAGCTTTCATTTAAAGTTAGGATTGAAAACAAGACAGTAAAGCATTGAACACTGACACAAAGCATATAGCTCCTGCATACACTTCAGAGAAGCTGGTCACAGAACGCACAGCAGAGCAGAGTAAGGTGCTGGCTACACACAGATGAGCTATGTTCAAGGGAAGAACTGGCAGCAGGGATGTCAGAGCCATCTCAGACTGCTCCTTTGACACTCAGGGAGATGCAACACCTTCCCTAACAACCATCTCTTTCTGCTACATTGAAACTGAATGTTTGGTCAGCAAAGATAATAGGATGAAAGCTCTGGAAGACCTACTGTGAATAGAAAAGAGACTGTCAGCTAGCAGATAGCATCTGTGAGCCTCAAGGAATTGCACCGCTTTCTAACAGACCCCAAAAATGACCATGTTCTTTAGGCATGCATTTGTTTCTCAACCTAAACATGCTGGCAACCAACCCTTCAGATTCAACAAAAATCATTAACATACTTAAATTATTTTATGGCAAATTAATTTAAAGAACATCCGATTGTCATTATTTTTCAAGTCCTAAACCATCCCTGTATTTGAACACCCCAAGCCCCATTTGCCTCACAGCAAATCCTGCACACAAACAGGAAGCACTGGTAGTCCCAAATGCATCCCACAGGGTGCAAAGGCAACTGCTGCTCCTCCTTCCCCTCCCACCCGACGGCTTCTGGGCCAGTGGGTCCCCAGCCTTTCCTCCTCTGAGGAGAGAGACTGCTGAGGTACGAGATCATTCACAGCAGTTTAAGGGGGGCAAGAATCCCTGCATTAGCTTGGTTCCCCAATTTCACTACTGTCATGAAGAATGGATAATAGATTTTATCTTCGGGACTTCAAATATAATCTATCTTTTAAAGCATTTTTGTCACTGTTAATATTCCTCTATTTTGCATGAAGACTTTAATAACAACATGACCTTTATCATGCTTGAAGAATAACTATTTGTTCTTAGCTTTAGTAGTTTCTATACAGTATCATACAGAAGAATATTTGGGGAGGGAGAATTAGACCTATGTTCCTCACTTTTTTTAGGGCAGGCTGCTAGTAATCTCTACACCACCAATACCAAAGTTTTTCCCCCTCCAATAACAATAATTCTTTTGCAGTAGAGAGATCACCTTACAAATCTAAGATGCATTTGCTCATCAGTTCTGCATTAATCGCACAGAAGGAAATTGCAGTATAACTACAATGAAACTAGAGAGAACTGACTGCTAAGTAATATGGTTTGTGAGGAAGAGGCAGAGAGTTAACGTCAAGAAAATACTTTTCATATTTTTGTTTTGTATTTGATTATGAATTTCAGCAATCACCCTAACTTTGAATTGAATTTCGTTTCCATTCAGTACACTTTAATTTTATATACTGGAAGCTGGAGAAATGCCCTTGCAGAAAGCGATGTGCTAGCCACAGAAACATCTGCATTTTAGGTCTACATTTAGAAGGTCTCTTTGCAACTGCACAGCACTTTCGGGCTCCCCTCAACCCAAAAAGACAATAGGAACTACCTACTGCTTTGTGTGAGAAGCAACAAGCAAAAGTAGATCCACTGCTAGTCAGAAAACCAAAACAAACGCTGCCCCACTACCACCGTACCAGTAAACCAACAGATCACATTTATGTTGAACAAGACAGGAGTTTTTCCTTGCCCTTTAATTTGCAGGTGTGAGCTGTACTGTTTCTCCTAACCAAAGCATTAGCAAAAGCAAAATTGAAATTGTCAGATTCAAGTAAGTACCATCTACTGGCCTAGCTTACACTATAATCTTAGATTTAGCATTCTCCTTGAAAGAGAGTGAAGATGAATACTTGGTCCTCTGAAACAATTTTCAAAACTTTTACATGCCTAAGCATCAAGTACACTGAAAAGCAGAGAGAAACTTACCTTGATATATTCTACTCTTTACCTACAGAAGAGACAAAAAAAAAAAAATTAGTGATAAAAAGTGGTGAAAAATTTTCCCTAAACCAAAAAGTCACCACTTATACAAAGACTAAAGAAGCATATGGAAAACACATCTATCACTGCCAACAAGTGTTGAATAACACTACAAACAAGCTTAAGCTGTTTTCTAATAAAAGCTTCTAGGTTATGCCCTGTCCTTACTAAACGTCTGTTTACTCAGTCACTAAAAGGATAGCAGTAACTGCCCACATCCAATTTGCAAAGAAAATGAGGCCATTTTGCATGAAACAGTCATGAACTTGAAAACACAAAACCCACTTGCATCCTAGTTCTGATCCTTATAAAGCAATGTATGTTTTCATGACAGTTGCTCATTTCAAAATTAACACTATTAAAGAAGGATTTCAGAAGTTTTCTTTTTATGCTGTTACATTAACACTACTTTGCATTTGAAACTGACCTAGTGTATTCAATATCAAAACTAAGCAAAGAAAAAACTACCAATATTGTTACAGATAATATTTAGTTTTAACTTATTTTTGTCAAGCAAAGATAAAGTATTCCACAGACTTCCAGAGCATATCATCACTGATCTGGACAGCTGTGAAATAAACTGTCCTATTTGATTTTCATCTATCAGTTCCCAAGGAGATGCACTCTATACTGGAGAGCTGGTGGTGAATCTTTTCTTGCACAGAAAATTATCCATGTAGGAAAGAGGAGGACAAATGCAGAATGAGGAGGAGAAGACTGGGGAAGAAGCTCTCCAGTGAGAATTAAGATCAGGTTTTCAGGTTTCTAAATGCAGTGCCTGCAAGCAGCTGGACAATATGAAAGGAGGAGGATTAACTGCTTGTTTTGGAGGCAGTCAACGACAGGCTCAAGCACACGGAAGGCTTCTCATGTCAAAGATATGCATGCTGACCCTTTCCTTGGTCTTCTTTATTTACATCATACTCACCTATTTTGCTTTCAAAACATGCTCTTACTAAGAAATTTTCAATTAATAGCTTAAAGGAAACACTTCTTAGCTTGAAGAAAATTGCAACTTACTTTAGCTATTAAGCCCAGCACTTAGTTCACATTAATGCTCTAAATGGAAAAAGTAAAAACACGAAAAACTACATACTGCTTTGACCGCAGTAATGCTGGCACAGTTTAACCATACAAAAGACCACTCAGTAAGTGAAATACCACAGCAGGCTTGCAAGCATGAAGTATACTCACTGAAAGGCAGGTTCTCCAGAAAATTATAGCAAGCGTGGCAATTCCCACTAAGGCAGTGATAATAACAGGTTCCCATGGAAGTCCATGGAAATCGGGTCCAGGACGAATTTCATCAGGCAGGGTAGCAACGAACTGAAAACCGACAGCATTGACAACTATGAATATGTTTTCATTAAGTACTCAGGCAAAACAAGCAGTCTGCCAAATGCTTTTATTTCTCTCATAAAGCCAGAGAACCATCTAGAGCTTTCTTGATGTTTTTCTATAAACTGAAAACCGAAAATGAAGAAAACCACAAAGCAGCTTGCCGCTTGCATTTCAGCTCTAAAGTGTGAGTACCTGGAAGACACCCGTCAGTAACAATCTGCTGGCAAAGAACAGTTACTCCAAGATAAGCTGATATATACATTTTACATTACACAGCACTAGTAATTATTTGATCTGTTTCCAAATAAAGCTATAAGAATGGAAAAACATAGAAAAAAAACCACCATGTTTTCCATCTGGACGTTTGTAACAACGCAGTAAAAGCAGCTCAGATCTGTTCCCAGCTGTCACCCTGGTCACAGGGTCATCTGTCAGGTGTCTCGTCATCGGTCTCTCTGAAGGCCAGAGAGCACCAAACGCCTGAGAAAGGTGTGAGTACTTGGTAAAGTTCACAGGGCTGACACAGACATGGCGCTTGGGAAATAAACTGCAC
>NW_009607896.1:0-16660 GCF_000690535.1 Cariama cristata
TATATATATACACACACATACACACAGGCTTTCCACCTACCTACTGCGCAGTGAATGATGGATGCATCCTGGCTTGATTCATCATGAGCTGTGTAATGTACTTACTGACCACTGTAGGGAAGGAATTGAACAAATGAAGGAAGACTTAAATAAAGCATTAGAAATTTCTTTATATACATATTTTGTGATGTTTATGATTTGATAAAGAGTAAAACACTTGGAGGAATCATCAGCTGAGAGGGCAGAATTGCAAGGAAGAGGGAGAAAAGTAGTACAACAAGATAACATTAGAGAAAAAGGTGCCAGGTCATGCACTTACAGCTTGATATCAAGCATTTCTGTTACAAAGTAGAATTTTCCACTGCAGCCCAAGGAAGGGAAAGACCAGGAGTGTTAAGTAACCAAAATGGGTGAATGTGAGTCATCGGTATAACAGGTTACTGCAAATGTAAATGTGATTCTGATCCCAATGTATGTCAGAAGTATACAGACATGTCCAGTGGTATTAATTTGAAAAATACAAGTTATTGCTATGACCCTAAAATTAGTTTTGAGCAATTTTGATAATCTGGGTTTAAGAAGATGAATTTAAACAGGAAGTGAGGATCAGACAACAGCTCTCAGCATAATTGAACAGAGGATTCAATTTATGGAATGAAATGAAGAAAATTAAAATGATCCATCCTAGCACAATAAAGCTAAGAGGGAATGCTCCTCTGCCTAAACACAGCAGAAGATAGCTACCGGAAAGGAAAGGAACTATTCAAATCCAAGAATGATACTGGCATAGAAAAAACGGATGGAGCTCAAGGCAGGTTTCGAAGCAACAAAGTTGTGGAGCAGTCTACCTGTATGAGTAACAGAGGCAGAAGAACTGTCCAGCTCTAACATGGAACAATGATTAGACTATTAAGTTCCTAATTTTATTAAGAGAATTGTAGGATATGGTTTTCTGTGATACTAAAGGACAGAACCCTATGATCTGATTCTAGCTTTAAATGCTTCCAAAATTCCTGTAATTCATGGTAAGAATATATTACTAATTAGGTTTGTGCTGCACACTGTACCATTAGATGCATAGGAACTGACATGTGTGAGACCTGCTGCTTCACAAAGAAAGGAAGAATATGTCCTTTACTCTCTTTGCCCTCTAATAGGTAAGAGAATAAGCAGGGACACCCTGCAAAAGTGTGATATTAATCCTTGAGGCAATAAGACTGCAGGAACACATAAGTCAAAGAAACATAAGAACATAACAGCATCTGCAGAGGGTCAGGCTGAGACTGTGATTAACAGTATAAGCCTATGGAGTGTAAGAATACCTAGATATTTATATGCATATTTATATATATACTGTTCCAACCTTCAGCCATTTGTTCCCCAGGTGTTTCCTAAAACAGAGATTGTTTCTAAGCACTGAGTAACTTTGAATGGGTTTTTTATCCATAAATCTGTTCAGGATCCTTTGAAACTCCATGCAGACATTGATAGCATCCTATGTTAAGGAGTTCTATGACTGACTTAAAATTTGTGGAAAAGAGCACCTCTTTTAATTTGTTCTGAACTTCCTACTTTCTAACTTCATTTAATGATCTTCATTTAATTCTTCTATGCCAAGAAGAAAAGAGCAATGAAAACCCGTATAATTTTCTCCCCACCTCTCATTGTATCTGTAGATGTCTCCAGTATCCCCCTCAGTTATTTCTTTTCCAGACTGAAGAGTTTTACCCTTAATTATCTCTTGCATAGAAGCCTCTTGCCCCAATCATTAATCAATATCCTTCTTCTGATCCCAGAGAAATTGCCTCACACATAGCTCCTACACTGAAGTTCAGAGCTACAATCCATACACTATTTTGAACGTGGCCCTAAAGAAAAATAGAAGGATTCTGTTATGAAGATAGATGACAATGCCAAATTTTGAGAACCTTGTATTTGCAGACTTTCATAAAATCTCTTAAATACAGAGCAAAAATTTGGAGTCATACTGTGGAACCAATATCTTCCATTCAGAAAATAATGGGTACTTCGTAAGGACCTTTCTCTTCCATACTGTTGCACATTTTGCTTACATGACTAGTCAACACTCAAAGGGAAGGCTTAGACCTTTAGCATAAAGCCAGGAGCATTCTTTTCTGACTCTGAATATTTAGCCAAACTAAGTGATGATACATCATAATGACACAATTAGAACACACTTCTGCAAATGTTTTGTTATATCAAGATGATCGCTTCTTAACCCTCTCAGTTTACATGCTAAGGCCTGTTACAGTAAGTTCAACTTCGGGGGAAGTCCTGGACATTATCAAAACCAATAGTGAAATGTAATGTGCCACTAATAACCAGAAACACATAATCCATGAAACCCTCCCATGATGCTTTTTGCAAGAAAGGCCAGAATAGAGAGTTAGTCAGAAAATAGAGTACTTTCATAGCTAGCCCAAAGAATATATATTAGTGCTGAAATATTTGACTGGTAGCTTCAGATTTCTTCAGTTTGTAAAGGTATTTGGCAAGTATAAGCAATACATCAATGAATTATCCTCTTGTCTTTGATTGTTGTTCATATGTTACTGGTTAAGCAGCAAACTCGTAAATATATCTGGTGAATTGCCATCCAAATTCCAATCAAAGATAATGTGCTATTTCATCAGATCTTTTAGACAAATAGGTACTGAGTAAGGCTATTAATCTGCAGCAGAAATAGCAGATCTCAGTGACTGAAAGCTAGAAGTGAAGTGTGTGATAACCCATAGAGTGACTAGCTTAGTGGGATTTGAAATACCTCAGTATGATGTTTGTTGTGAAGATGTATTATTATTTCAACAGTGAATAGGCAGCATCCAATGATAAAATATCAAAACAACCCTCAATGATGTGATTAGAGAAGAGCACAGTGTACTACTGTGTGCAAATTTAGGCATTTTTTTGACACGTCTCACGAGCACCCTTCAAGTTACAGGCTTGAATTCCTCCATCTCACCAAAGAACACCTCTCTTAACTGAAGTCATTTGTTCCCCAACCATATTGACATTCTGTTTTGTATCAGAAAGGTCTTGCCCTCCAGGCTTCTACAAAAGCAGTTGATTTAAACACTTCTATAACCATGTCTAGAGAGATAGATATAGAAAGACTGCAGCGTGTTCCAATTCAGATATGCCTCACATAAGCTTCCTCTTGTTCTAGTCAGCTTGTGCCTGAATTAGGACTGTAGTCTCTTAAGAGAGCACGTCTGTGGTCACAGCATGACACAAATGAATGTCTGTAGCCCTTAAGACAAAGTTATTTAAATACCTAGCTTACTCAGTAAATGAGCAGAAAGGACCCCAGACAGGTAGCACCCACCTCTTCCCAGATAACTTTGCCTAAAGGTATATATTTTTTAAAAAGTATTGTTTATTTACTCAGAGGTTCTTAGCCAACAAGGATAAAGCTAAAAGGGATTTTACGCCTGCTAAGAGGCTAAATGCAGTAACCCAATAGATGCAAGGCTGCCACAGCTCCCTCTTCCCAGGTCCAAACAGGCATGTGCACACAGACACACGAGACACACACCCCCACAGCCACAACCACCCACATCATATATACATATATGCTGAGAGAGCAACACAAACAGGAAACACAGCATTCACACAACCACAAACAGCACAAATGACCTCATGCTGTTCTGCTCGCGGTCTGATCAGAATGGAAGCCTGTTAGTGGAAAATATACATTATATGGACCCCATCAGTAGCTGGTCTATCCAGTAGCTAGATCCCCTGATCTCCCAGATACTGGCATTTGGGTGTGCGAGCTCTAGTGCCTGCAGTCCCACTTCGACTACTGATACTCAGACCTCTTCTCACACACATAGACAAACGCACTATGGATCCCTGCAGTAACCAGCCTTAGATACTAGGTCTTTCCAGTTGCTGGCCCCTGCATCCCCTGGTCTCCTAGTTGCCTCATGGCCAGTCACACACATGCCAATGAGTCTATCCAGTAGTTAGTCCAGATCTATGGCCTTACTACTACTCAGCCCCAGTAGCGGTCTGTACAGTAGCTGCCTTGGGCCCCCAGGTCCCTCCAGCAGCCAACCTGTAAACTCTTTTGTCTCTCTACTATCTGTACCAGACTTACAGTCTCTCCAGTAGTTGGCTCTCAAGCCTCTTATCCTACTCACCAGTCAGTGCAGCTTAATGTTGGCTATTGATCACACACTGACATACACACACACACGCACCCATTCCAGCCTCTCCAGTTGCTGGCACCCTAAGCTCATGGTCCCCTGTGACACATGGGTCCATTCCAGTTATTGGCATATAGACCTCCATACACATACATGCACACAGATAAGAGTCCCCTCGCTCAGGAAAACAGTTAGAAATGATGTTTAATAAGAAGACAGGACAGACTGTGCTGATCATATGAGGTCATGGCCAGACAAGCATACTGATCTGCTATTTCTTTAGAGATGACTGGCCCATCTTATCCCCTTATTGCTCTTTTTCCCCCCACCTTTTCCTCCCCAAAACACCTTGACCACTTCCTTCTCTGCCTTTGTTTCCTTCCCTAAACATCCCAAGATGATTGTACAATCCAAATAAAAAAAAAATAATCTCATATCTCCATAAATAGTAACCCTTCTCAGTTTGAAAGGTGCTCTGGAGAGCTGCTGCCATTGACTCAAGGTACCAACTCTAACCCCCAGACCATGTGGCTGATGGCCATCCAGAGACAGCCCTGGGATGTGCCAGGGTAGGAACTCATGTCTCCGACAAGGTTATTAGGGCATTATGCTTCCTTTGTGTGTGTGTGTGGACGGACCTTTTATAACAACCTAACAATGTCTTGCTCTTAGATAAATTTATTTTTCCTGTCAGCCCTAGGCATTGTGCTCCTGGCCCTGGGAATATCCTGGCTGATAAATCTTGCCACCTTGCACAGCTCTGTGGTTGCCTCTTAGTTAAGGCTGACAGTCTTTCCAGCTCCATTGTTTTAGATTGATCCTAGGTTCAATCCTGTAACAAGTAAACCTAGACCATCTAGCTGAAAGCATAAAGTGCATTCATCAATTGCTAGTTCTCTACACTGTCTCTGTAAGGCTTAATATCACTGTCACTATTTCTTTTTTGTTAGTTTTCCTTAGACAAAATCCTTTGATTTAACACTAGCCAGCCAGGCAGGATAGTATTACACAGTTTAAAAAAGGAACACAAAATGTTAGTGAAAAATAAACACAACATTCTCACTTCTCCGTGGTCGGGTATGACAATGCCTAAAGAAATGCATCCCAGACAGACACACAGTGATATGATGTGAATTAGCAATTAATTATACTTTGACTGGAAATTCCTCTCTTGCCCTCTCTCTGTATATGTAACCCATAACATTGCTTATCCAATTATAAAAACACTAAAATTCTCCATGTCGGCTGTAAATCTTAATGTGATTTTTCTGTAACGATAATATTCACTCTCCAGTTCAGCAAGTAACATGATTAAATGTGTTTTGTTGCTTAAAACAGTATTCTTCTCAGCCAAAGCTGCTGACAGTAGGTTTAGTCAATTTTCTCTAAACAAGTTGAAAGTACACTATAAAGGTAGAAAATTAATAAGACAGAATCTGGAAAAGATCTTCTTCTTCCAGCAAAGGAATATGTGTAGATCTCACAAATATTTAGCTTTGGATTTCAGTCTTTATTGCTGCACAGATGAACAGAGTGAAAATGCTATAATAATAACAATAAATCACTATTTGACAATTTCATAAATATTTGGTGAAAAACTAGAATTTTCCTTCATATTATGTTAAATTACATAAAACTCTAAATATTATGTCTTCATGGGACCTTTTCTAAAAAGCAAAGGCTGACTTTGTTCTGAAACCTTGTGCTACAATTCAAAGATTCTGTGCAAACTCTTCTTTGTACCTACATCCATACCATAACCTGTAAAATCATCGTAAATGCAAAAAGCACTGTGCTGCAACACAGAGCCCTGTCCTATAATTCAAAGTCTCCTAGCAGCTCAGGGCACATTATTCTCCCTTTCCCCAGTAAACATCACCTTGAAGTTACACCATGAAAGAAAAAAAAAAGAGCATTCTGGTAGCAAATCTTTCTTTGTAAACATAAATTAACTGGATTTTTAGAAAAATAATTGCCTTATTTTGCAGAAACTCGGCAATTCAAAAACCACTGCACTTTACTCATACCCAAGCCAAATGAGTTCCCCCTTTGCCCCTGATAGCTTTCTGAGTTGCTAATTAAGCTGCTTCTCTGAGGAGGAATCATCTTTTTACCAGCTCTCAGGATAAACAGAGCTCATCTAAAAATGACATTTTTAACTCTAAAGAAAGGTGTTGTTCCATGTCTTTCTCCTTCTTTGGATTTATTAAGAGACATTAGCCATTGAAGTCCATTAATATTTTTCTGCTTATGTTCTTGTTTTGTGAAGACTTCTCGGAGAAAAGCTGCCAATGGAGGACTAAAAATTTACTTGGAAAATAGTGACAGAATAGGATTGCAGTCTTCACAACCTGTCTTAAAGCTCCAATCTGAGACTGAATTGATGTTTAAGCAGGAAGACAGGCTTTGATGGGAGGAGCAGCAGCACCACCACCATCTTTCCCCTCCTTATGTGTGAGGTTAGTCAATAAGGTATCAGTAGTCATATACTCCAAATTTCAGTTCCAGTCTCACAGCAACCTCACTCTAACCTGCAAAGTCAATATTACCATTACTAATAAAATGCATATTTACAGCATCTATTCTCCATACCAACTTTTTTCCCCATTATTTAAGGCACAAGTCATGAAGCTGAAGCAACAAGCTTCAGGAAAATCTTCAAGAAAAAGATAACAAATTATCCCTTAGTTGACATTTTAAAGTGAGTGATTACAGGATCATAGAAAGATTTGGTTTGGGAGGGACTGGTGGAGGTCACGTGGTTCAAATCTCCGGTCAAAGCAAGATCAACTTTTAATTTAGTATCTTGATATGTATTTGCAAACATTTAATTATCCTTCTGGAGGAATAATTTGATTTTCTTTCTTATTGCTTAAATAATGCCATTTACGGTTAGCAAAGCAATCTATGTTTTGCAATTAAATACATTACTGAGGAATACTGTATAATCTCTTTATAGAAAAAAATAATTATATTAAGCAGGTGAAGCGGAATAACATTCTATGGTAAGAACAAAAACATTTTTTTCTTAACTCTGTAAAAAATATTTAGTACTATTTTGTAAAGTAAATTAAAGACAATCCTTTCTCAATTCAGAATATCTCCATTTTATTTTCTCAAGGGTTTTCTGTTCAGGGAGACTTCTAGATCAAAAATTCTAATCCATAATATTTATCCATCAGAAACAGTCAGAAATTTTTATTTAGCCCTTGAGACAGATTTGTGTAATTTAAGCTTTATAGATAAATTAAGCTAATTATTTAAATAATAAACATACAATAGTACTGCTGTGACATCTTGACAAAAATATCCCCAAGCAAGTTCTAAGTAATGTTGACATACTCTTTTGTGAACAGATCTGTCCACGGGCTGACTACATACAGCTCTGAATGCTAAACTATTACAAGGTGATAAACCAAATCTCACCCCTTGTGCCTCAGTAACAGACACAGCGACACGTTGAAATACCCATTTCTGCTGATTGTTGAGTTAATTTTTGCCCTGGTTGCTCCTTAAAATGAAAGATTTTTTTCTAAAAATTGCTAAAAATAATGTATTTTGGAAGCCAGTTTAGGCCACATACAGAACTGTATATTGGCAATGTACTACCAATTTCCTACATATATTCAGTATGAAATATGACTCCTTGAAGTAATATTAAGATTAAATTAAGATTCTTGATTGAAGATGACTAAGTTCCTCCAAAAAACAGAATGATTTGAAGTCCTCACTTTCTAGAATAAGCACAGTAATGTGATAAAAATATTCAGATGCAAGAATCACTTTTTCAATATTATGAAAATCTTAGAATCTTCAAGAGACACCAATTATTTAGATAATTGACATCCAAGTCAAAACTAACACAAAACGCAGTATATTTACCATTTTTATCATTGTGATTTTTAAAATAAAGATTTTTTTTGTCTCTTTGGCAGTAATTGGGCTTGTTTTGATGCGTGAGGAACATGACCATTATCAACATTTCAGGAGTGATTGCTGAAACATCTGGGATGAAAGGAAATATACTAGAAGTTTATTCATGACAAATATCAAAGGAAAAATGCAATTAGATTATTAGTATAAACAGTATATTTCCACTGAATAAGTACTTAGGTTAGATTCTGAAAAATGTAAAATTCAAGAATTTTAAACTATTTCTTTTGCTCAGAATATAGTAACTTCAATAAATTGCTGAAATACCAATTATCAAAAAATAAATGCAAACTAGTTAGGCAAACTCGAGTATAAATATAATTGCTTAATATGGATTAAATTATTTCAGCTAAATCTTTAGTCAGTATTCCAGTTCTGAAACCATGGGATTCACTTCCTTCTTATTAAAAAAAGAAAAATTAAAATCACATACTCTACTTTCTAGATGCCTATGAATAACAATAATTACTTCAGCTTCCTGTTATTTCACCACTCATAAGATTTTACAGACAACTGGCTATCTTTTGACCTAAAATATTTGATTACCAAAACCAAAACCAGGAAGATTATTTTGACTAAAGACATAATGTACATGGCATGATCATAAACATAAGGTGAGTCATAAGACTTTCTACTTATGCAAATAGGTCAACAAAATTGTATCTGTAATTACTAATGTATAGTGAATCAGAATTGCTCTTATTTTGACTGAAAGTTAGATGAGAATATGTGGTTGTAATTAAAGAAAAAAGAAAGTTACAATCATTTTGAGGAACATAAGACCACAGCATTTGAATATACCTATATTTAAATATTTTTATATTTACAAGTAGGAGACCCTACTGGTGAAATAAATTATAAATTATTTGGGGAAATCTAGTAAAGATTCAGACATGACATCTGTACCTCATCACAAACTCTGAAGATGAGTGACCCATGGTGTCTTGTAACACTGAACATACTGGAACCAGGTCAGAAAGGGCCAATAGCTACAGATTCAGCAGGGAATTTAGGCAAAGCTGGAATTTTTTCTGGAATTGGATTGATTGAGTCAAGGTGCCTAATATCTGTAGATCCACAAATGCTATATGAATATCAGCAATTTCTGCTGTGGCAAGTAGTACTCTACTTGTAAAGCACAGCTGTGGTCACATTGTGCATCTGAAGAACGGTTACAGTTGTCATGATTTTCAGAGTTAGCTGCAGAGCACAATATAAGACTGCTTTATGTGAACATTTTTTCAGGGATATAAATCACGTTTCCTATGGTATGTTACTCTATAAACACATACATTGGTTATTACATTTTATCTAGAATCTAATCTGAACAACCCCTTCAAATTCAACATTCTTCACTGAATATCATTCAGATCTATTCTGTATTCTTGCACTACTTTATGAGCTTCAAATTAAATTAAGAAATGTATATATATTTTAATTGGAGATTGGATGAGATTGGAAGGGGCCTCTGGAGGTCATCTAGTCCAATGCCTCTGCTCAAGCAGGGTCACTTAGACACAGTTGCCCAGGATCATGTCCAGATGTCTTTTAAATATCATCAAAAAGTTCTCTGGGCAACCTGTGCCAATGTTCAGTCAGTCTCACAGTAAAAAAGTGTTTCCTGATATTCAGAGGGAACCTGCCGTGTTTCCATTTGTGCTTATTGCCTCTTGTCCTGTCACTGGGCACCACAGAAAAGAGCCTGGCTCCATCATCTGTACACTCTCCCATTAGGTATTTATATATATTGATAAGATCCTCTCTGAGCCTTCTCTTCTCCAGGCTAAACAGTCCCAGGTCTCTCAGTCTTTCCTCCAGTCCCTTCATCATCTTAGTAGACCCTCGCTGGACTCTCTCGAGTATGTCTGTGTCTCTCCTGTGCTGAGTAGCCCAGAACTGGACACAGCACTCCAGGTGTGGCCTCACCAGTGCTGAATAGAGGAGAAGGACCACTTCCATTGACCTGTTGGCAACACTCCTCCTAATACAGCCCAGTATACTATTAGCCACCTTTGCAGCAAGGGCATATTGTTGGTTCATGTTCAACTTGGTGTCCATCATAATCTCCAGGTCTTTCTCTGCAGAGCTACTTTCCAGCTGAGTGTTCCCCAGCATATACTGGAGCATGGGATTTTTCCTCCCCAGGTGCAGGACTTTGCCCTTCCCCTCGATGGGCTTCATGATGTTCCTGTCAGCCCATTTCTCCAGCCTGTCCTGGTCCCTCTGGATTGCAGCATGACTCTCTGGTGTGTCAGCCACTCCTCCCATCAGCAAACTGGTTGAAGGGAAATTCTGCCCCATCATCCAGATCATTAATGAAGATATTGAACAGAATTAGTCCCAGTATTGAGCCTTGTGGTATACTGCTAGCTATTGACCTCCAGCTAGACTTTGACTGATCACCACCCTCTGAGTCCAGCTGTTCAACCAGCTTTCAGTCCACCTCACTCACTGTCTGCTCATCCATCCTATACTTCATCCTACTTCTTTATGAGAGTCTTATGGGAGACAGTGTCCAAAGCCTTATTGAAGTCCAGGTAGACAATATCCACTGCTCTCTCGTCATCGACCGAACCATCAAAAAGGTTTACCATTTGGTCAAGCATGACTTCTCCTTGGTGAATCTGTGCTGTCTATTCCTGATGACTTTGTTGTCCTTCGTGTGCTTAGAAATGGTTTTCAGGATTAGCTGCTTCATCACTTTCACAGGAATAGTGGTTATTATGTTTATTTACTTAGTTAATTTAGATATTTCTAAAAATATGCGTATTTTATGTAGAAATATATTTATTTTTAAAATCTTCTATTTAAATATCACTATGATATAATGGATATTTTCTGCATAAATAAGCATTTCATTCATAAAAATAGGTATAATATTTCATATACTACATACATTGTATACACGGACGGAACCCCACCCCTCCCATGGAGTTTTCTTTATGTACAACTGCTGAAAAAACTTTGCAGGAACACCTATGGTACAAAGTAGAAAAAAAAGTGGTCATCTAACAGATTTTGCTGAAGCAGAGTGTATGTAAAAGTGAAAGTAAGAGTGAGCCAGATCCTTATCTTTCTTGATGTATCTTGGAGGGGGAGTGTGAAACATCTGAAATTGCAGGGATTTGTCTGACAGGGTTCATTATCTGCATCTCTAATGTGCCAGACAGAAAGAGCATACAGGAAGCTCTCCGCTGCCCAGCCAATCCCTAAGACATTGTATGTGGCATCCATAATGTCCTTTGTTGGCAACTTGAATTAATCTTCTGTGCTGCTTCCTCACACCTCTGCAATGGCCAGTGTCAAAAACAGCACCTACGGTAAGTGTCTTAAGTTGTCTTCTCCGCACAATATCATGGCAAGGACAGAGGGGAAAGCCGCAGGCTGCATGAATTTTTCAGCCCCTCCAAAAGACTTAAATTCCTGTTATTATGTCGGTTCATGCATAGGTCACACCTGTGTGTCCCTGAACTGTCACCAAGGGCAGTGCTGCAAGTAATAGTATGACAGGTAGATAATTAGACCTTGAACCTTGTCCATGGACTGACTCCAATAGCACTATAGAGGCAGTCCTTGTTTCTGTCCTGAGCCTGACCTTCAGGGATAGTGACTCAAAAGAATCAGATTTAAGAACTGCAGTTTATGGGGAGGGGAAATCATCACAGGTTTACTTTTTTACAAAGTTCCCTTTATAGTTTAACTCTTTGAAAGAGAGTGAAAGTCTGGGCTAAGTACAGTTGGAGTTTAGTCCTTAAGGCCAGAAAAGCAAAGAAAAATCCCAGCAAACCAACTATGAATCATTCTATACTGTAGAGTTTCTTTTGAACTAAGCTCTGATCAGGAAAGATTAAAAAGGTAACAACTGCATACTATTCATAACTATCTCTGAGGATACAGCAGTAATCAGTTACAAAGCAGTTCCTTGAAAAAAATTGTAATTCACTTACTCTCAAGCTAAGAAACTGGGAAGGCAGTCAGTATACCTTTAAGGCGTATTGAAGTATATCTTTCTGTAGATTTTCCTGTACTGAATTCAGATCTATGGATAAGGAATTTCACTCACAGAGATTATAAAAAGCAAGGTTACTTAATTATAATGTGTAGGAAAAATGACTGAAGTATTGTATTTCTTCTGACCTCAGACAGAGCTGTTGAGCTCAAAAGCTTCTGGCTTCAATACAGCAAAGTTCTTGCCTCCATGAGGGAGATAAATCATGTTTCAAACACATGGATGTAAAGAAATGTTCAGATGCAAACTTGGCATCCATAACAGCCACCAGGATCAAGACCACACATGAACTCTTAAATCCATGTCCATGCAGACATGGAAAAGATCTCTTATTAAACTCAACTCCTTTCTTAACTATGACAATTTTTATTTGAACACATATACTGTACTGATAGTTGGCTGCTCATCTGGTCTAGTCATAACTTTGTTGCATTACAGCACTGCTTTTGAATTACTAGGTTGTGTGGTCTTGTGTCCAGAAATTGGAAAGCAGAAATTAACTGAATATACATATACTCAGGATCTTTTTGAGCCCTTTACGAGACCAGTTGTCACAGTTCTGCTCTGCCATTATAGTCCATGTAGGTCCCTAACTCCTTCAGTTACTGAGGGGAGTCTGTATGCTCATAGGTGTGAAAAACTGTTGTATTCAAAAAGTATCTCTATCTCCCTTTTTGATATTTTCAGCTCATGAAGATGAACATGATCTGTTCATCTGTCAGATTTTATAAGAAGCATCTCCTGTGCTGACCTTTACATTTATCAGGAGCTTCTCAAAAACATATATAAAGTTACCATAGTGTCCTTCTTCAAGACACTCACTAAAGATCTCATGTGCCACAAAGCATACAAAAATACTTAACAGTGGTTAGGTTGACAATACAATGTATCTGTTTTTTATCATGCAGACTAATGTTGTCTCTTTGGATTCATCTGTTAATGTTTATTCAGAATTTATTCAGAATTCATCCATTTTCTCTTCCATAATAACAGAAGTGTAGAATCACAGACCCTTAAAACAGGGATTTTCTGATCCACAAGAATAAAGCCTTTGGGGTCCACCTAAATGTTGGTCTCTAGTTACATTCCTCAGAGAACAGAAGGCAAAGAAGATACAAAGAAAGCCCCTTGTGCTGGAGAAATCAATCAATATTTTGATAGTTCGGTGACTCTGGCTTATGCAAACCTGTTTGTGTTTGCGTTTTAACTTGCTAGTACATTGCTGGAAGTTTGTTGAAGCGGACTGAATATTTACTCAAACTCTCAGTGGATTTGCAGCTCTATTGAATTACTCTAAAGCCCATGCTAGTAAGATAATATGGGGGAAAAGAAGAGTTCTAGAAGAAACCAGCCTGCATATATTGTCTTTTTGATAGTTTCCTGGCAGTTTGTTTTCTAATTGAGGCCCAAATTGTGTATCAATTCATAAACACAGAGCAACAGAGTTTCTAAAATGAAAGTCAATATATTTATCTCCTTTCTTACATCTCTCTAGTATTTTGTGAGAGAAAAACATAAACATGATATATAACCTTATATTTATCCCATGCAACCAAAGTGTTTTTAAAAATTCCCAAATGGCAGGGTAAACCTATTCAAAATACAAGTTTTCGTGTAACTTCATGCTGGTGTCACTCATGCATATATGTTTTTAACATATTCATGCAATTACTGTTTTCTTTCAAGAAGTGGCAAAAAAAAGACACTTTTTCATCAGTCCAGTGGGATTTTTCTTTGTTTTGAAATAATTGTAAGGCAATATAGGCTGACTAAATATTTTATTTCACTTCTGACTACAGTATATATAAAAAATTTTGGACTTGTTTCACTATGGCAGGAAAGAATATATACATAGTTTCTTAACTCTATCAGTAACTGGTTTATTTACATTTGTATATCTAATTGCTAAGAATATTTGGGCATCATTACTCTCTTACGGACTCCTTTGGGCTATGCATAGTTGCTATTAATCAATGTATAATCAGATTGCACACAAGTAACTTGTTTCAGATGAACTCTGATTGTGCACTGTCATCTATTGTTCAATGAAACATGTTAGACTAAAAACCACACAAAATTCCTGAGAATTAGCATCAATCCCCATCTCCATACACCTTATGGTGGCCCCCAATATATTAAATCTGATATCTGTAGTATAATGATTTAAGAAGCTGGCAGAAAGGAGGATTCAGTAGAAAAAACACTACAGTGAAAGTCATGAGACATGAACTTTAACTCCTTTCAGTGACCTCTTGTTTAAATCTGACAAGTCACTTAGTATCTTTAGCGTACCTCAGTTTGTGAAACAGTGAAAAAATTATTTTGAAGCCTTATGGTGACCTTCCATAAAGAAAATACATAAAGCATATTTCCCATTCCTTTGTGCTCCACAACACAGAAAAACAGAGATTTTTTAAGTGTTCCCAAAAAACTCTGATCCAGAAGAAGTCAGGCATCAGTTTGGACAGATTTCTACTTCTAATTTTTTGATTCACAACAGGACAATTAGCTCCATCATACCTCACTGCCTGCCAGTCTTCCCAGAACTCCTTGTAGATGAACATACAGCTTTGATGTTCTCTAGAAGGAGATTTAGTGGAACAAGGTCACAATTATTAAAACTCATGTAAGTACTACTCTTTGCTGTATCATTAGGCCAAATAGGTGTTTGCATAATCAGACAGTTTAAACTGTTTGATTGTGGAGCATAATTAGACCACAGTTTTAGAAAAAAAAAAAGAGTCAGTGTAGTTATCTGCAGCACACAAAGGTCCCTGGGTAAGTCACAGGTGACAAAGCAGATCTGAGTGGTTATACAAAAAAACAACTTGCAACCTGGCTGGTATTCAGCTGTCTTTCATTGCCTAATTTCTTTTTTCCTCACTGGACACACTGCATTTCGCCTTCCTGGAGATCAATGCAAACTCACACAGACCATTAGCCCAGATGAAAAACAGTTTGTCAAGCAATGAAATACCTCCAGTGATGTGACAATGGCCTATTTGTGCATGCTGAGCCTGAAAATATATAGGCAGGACAGAAGTGTGGAAGGAAAATGATTCAGCCAGTGATGCTCACCAGTTGCAGAAAGCTGTCAACTTGATCCATACAGCACATCTGAGTTCTGAGAGTAAGCGTCATGTAAGCAATGATAATCCTTCACTTAACAGTTGGAAGAATCACAGAGGAAAATTTTTCAATAGATCCTTTCCTGGCAGTTACTAATTTGCTTGCTGCACTTGTCTGGCACAAAGGTTTTAAGTCAACTCTAGCTCTTAAAGGGCACATTAAATGAACAAGAGCAGACAACTATGTATCAGCAGTGCCAATATCACAATGTGGAATGAGTAGTTGTCTTAGCATAGCATTGAGTACAATTTCTCAAGTCACTCAACTTGTGAACAAGTTGGAATGTGGATGGAGGAGATGTATGATGCTAGACATTGACTTGTGCGTGCAGATCTTAAACTACTGAAAAGCGTAGCAGTAAGACAATATGCTTAGATATTTCTACAGCAATATTCTTGGACTTATGGTAAGGTGATGGCAACAAAAAATCGTATTTTTTCAAGCAAAGCGAGCTATTCTGAGTTGTATTATAGAAATTTTCTACTGTGATTAAAGGGAAGGTTGCCCTACAATTTATTGCACATGCACATTGAAATAGCTGACAATATTGCTTACACTGTATTACGTGTAAAAGAGTTTCTGCTGTGTAGATTCACATTAAAGCATCAGACTTTGCTAACATCTACAATACGTTTCAAATTTAAAATATATTTCACATTATTTCATATAATATCAATGAAGGCACATAATTTTATCTATGAATACAGAGAGAAAGGTGAAGGCAAAGCCACTAATCACTTATACGGACCCCTAAATTATTTTGATTGTAAGACAAATACTTTGTGAAAAGGCTACAGTGGGAAACTGGTAAGACAAATCAGCTCCACAAATAGCATCAGCCAGAATCTGCTTTATAGTAAACCATTAAAAGTGAAATAGGAGGAATAGAGCAGGTGTTTAAGCACACAGCCTAAGAGAATAACTGTGTTTTACTAGGGGCTCACTAACATCTCCCTCACAGTTTACTCTTTGTATATATCTCAGATACTGTTTCCATATTTCACTGGTCTTTTACAAGGTGCAGCTCACAACCATTCTTTATGGCCCTTAACAACTAAAGTAGGATATGCTGGCTTCTAACATACACCTCATCTAAACAAGTTGCATAAGTCGCCTCAGAAACCAATGGAGAAAGATGGATTCTGCCAGGACACAATTTTTCCTTTAACAATATGAAAAGAAAAGGACCAGCCTTCTCCCAGGAGTTCTTGCTATCAGTTCTAGTAGCTTTAGGAGGTTAAAGTTATGTAGAAATTAGATGTAGCAAATCAGACACCTCTGCATGACTCTAGGCTCCCTTGCACTCTGCCTTCAAAAGAAAACACAAACCAGTACAACTTAATCTCTCAAATGGAATAGAAACATGACTACTGCTATCAGTACTATGACCAAATGTGTGATGCTAGGATGCCTGCTG